>NC_087216.1:133703-153778 GCF_015104395.2 Macrobrachium nipponense
GGTGGCAGCGGGTAAAAAGTGGTATAAAAGGTTTTTTTATGCCTGGGTACGCTAATGAAGAGATAGGTGACCAGTTAAAAAAAATAGAGGGGTTACGGTTTAGCAATAGTTTTCGAACGACAAAGCCTTTGTGGGATTGTGGAAAATTATTAAATTGTTAGATTTTAGTTGCTAAGTGAAAGGGGTAGAGAAAATGTCCATCCGTGGGATGTGTGCTGAGGAAAGAAATTGTATTAGAGTCATCAAATTTGCCCGTACCGAGACCCTCCAAGGCGTGAGTGACTCAGTCTGGCTTGTGTGTGGAAGATATCGAGTGCTTTCTCGCTGCGCGGTTTGCCGAGTGCGTTGTGCCGATGAGATTCGCGTGTTCATAATTGCGCAGAATCCGGAGTTTCCTCTCATTGTGAAGGGGTAAGTGTTACGGTGTGTTTTTTTTATCCTGGGGGCTTTTTTGAGATTATTCGGTATAATGAGACTGGTTTAAGATGTCAAATTTTTTTTTCCCCGTAGTAGCAGAAAGTGACGTGTTTTTCATTATTGGCACATGTTTAAAAAAGACGTATTCGTCTTTGTTTAACATATAAGGGTGTATAAAGATGTTTTTCATGCATGCGAACTGTGCTTGGGTATCAAATTTCGCTTGGAGACAAAGCGGCCACTCAATTTTACGGGCTTAGCAATTTCTGCTAACTGGTGCAGGGAGGCATTGCATGGCGAGTACTGCCTGCCTAAAGGGGTATTGCAAGGGGAGGGTACTGGTGTATACCTAAGGGATCCTCAGACACTGTTCAAGGGGGGTGTTCTATCGCTTGACTGGGAGGTGTTTCAATGCTCAGTGGGGGGAGCAATTTTTTTTTTCTTAGGGGGGGTGAACTCCTTCCTTTTTTTTTCCTTGTCGGGGTGTTGGAAGACGAGTCTGGCCTTGACAATGAACCAGGACATCAGATGATTGATTAGTTGATGAAGTGAGATGCCCGTAGGGTTTTTTTTTTTTAAAGATATTTTCTTTCTCTTGGATGAAGAGAAAAGGAAATAAAAAGAGATTTTCTTTCTCTTGGATGAAGAGAAAAGGAAATAAAAAGAGATTTTCTTTCTCGTGAATGAAGAGAAAAGTAAATAACATGCATGGGATGTGGTGTATGTTTTCCTTATTCTTTGGAAGACACAAATATAATGGGGACACAGATTATTATTATTTTTATTGTGTTGGAGGGATTACTTTAAAATGCCGATGATTGGTGTTGCATCTGGTGCTGATTGATATCATGGGGTTTGGCAATACTGGTGTATGCTATTTGAATTGCACCCTTACTCGAGATCTTTGCAAGAGAATTATTACTGTGGAGAATTAAATTATTATTATCAATAATTATTATTATGGTATGAGATGTGTCACGGGAGGGTTACTTAAGTATAATTATCATTACTTGAGACACATTTTACGAGAGATTTGAGATATTTCATGGGAGATTATTTTATAATTATTACAGATAATTATTATGGAAAATTATTACAATGAGTTATGGGAGAAATCTTGTGTTAATTATTTGTTGAATTTTTATGACTTTGGAGAATATTTCAGTAATTCAGAGTGATGAGTTTTGCTGAATCTTGGTGAATTTTGTGCTGAGTTTTCTGGGTGAATGGACAAGCATTAACATTGGTGATGTTTTTTTTTTTTTTTTTTATACTGATACTAGTGATTTTGATGATAGCAATTTTGGTGGTTTTGCTGATAATGATATTTCTGATACTGATTTTTTTTTATACTAATACGTGGGTGCTGTAATGCTATCAAGGGTGATGAAATCTTTTTTGAATTTGGGAGGAACTAACAACACATTATTTTTGTTTTTTTTCCTTTTTTTATGAGTTCAGCAGATAATTGCTTGACATACGTGAGTCATGGGAGATAGTTAACAATGCCGTTGATTTTTCTTTTCTCCTTTTTTGGAAGTTAGCCATCGCTGACACAAGTTTTTTTTATCATGGGTGAATTTGAATTTATTTTTTCTCTCCAGTTGGTGTGAATATTTTTTTTTTTTTTTTAATGTCTCAGTTCGTGACTTAGAGTCATTGTTCGGGAACGTGTTTGTGTTTTCAGCTATTTGATGCTGCAGAGAAATATATGTGAGAATTTTTTGCATGGTTTTGAATGCATACGTAATGGCACATTTTTTCTCTGGATATTTATGTTCCAGAAATTGTGAGTTTTCTTGCACAATATATACCTTTGTTGTATTTGTAACAACTTTGTGAGAGATAGGAAACTTGGTTAAGTTTTCTAGTGGCCTATGTCGTAGTGCATAGGGAGAAGTCTTGGCTAAGACACTGTGAATTTGGAGTTTTATTATAATGAGTTGTGGCACATTGATAATTTTTTCTAGAATTTCCAAGACAATTTTTATTTGCCGAGTTTTTGCCCTTTTTCAGCAGTTATGCTAAACGGAGAGAATTTATAGTTTTTGACTATAATATTGAGTTATTCTCTGGAGAATTGGAGGAATATTATTTTGGAGATATAATTAGAGGTATATTATTGTGGAGTTATAATATGAGATATAATATATTGGAGATATATTTTTGGCCATTTTGGATATTTGCCTATGGTGGTGAGAGCTATGTTTAGTTCGATTATTTTGCAGCCATCTTTGTTGCAAATGGAGACACATTTTTGGAGATTATGGGGCAATATTTGTGAGTGTGTGAGTTAGATGCTTTGAGTGCACATTTTTTTTTGGAGATATATTTTTTGGAGCCTTGTTTTATTCCACATGGAGTATTGGTGAAATAGAGGTAAATATTTTTATTTTGCAGAAATAGAGGTGACTATTTTTTATTCCTGGAGTGGTGGTTTCTTTATTAAAATGTGGCTATGGGGGTTGGTTATTAACCAAATGGAGGAAATATTTTTATAACCGGAGTGGTGTTATTATTAATATGGTGTCTCATATTGATATATGGAGGTGGAATTGATCTTTGGCGGGTGACCCTTTTTTGTGGTTAAGGGAGTTTTGTTTTCTCGAGCCAAGAGAAGATTTCTGTGGTTCTTTCTTTTTGGTTTCGTGACTATTTGGGGCGAGTGGCATTACTGCATTACGAGTCCTATAGAGATGTGTGCATTTTTTATGTTCACAAGTGTGTTATTTTTGGAGGCATATAATTGGGCAGTGTCATGTTGAGAGAATACGTTTTCGAGACAAGTCTTTGAACACATTAGTCGTATCCTGGAGTTAATTTTGTGAAATGTGCTTACTTCGTGTCAGTTAGACCTTTTTCTATAGAATCATGAGTTTCCAAACTTGTGTGTCTGACTAGACATTTTTTTATGCTGCAGTCGAGCATGCGCGTCCGCAGGCAGTTTTTCTGCTGACAAGCGCTGTGCTGTTCCTTTTCCTCTAGTGATGATTGCTCAGAGTTTTTGCAATATCTGGAAATGTTGACAATAGCATTTCACGAAAGCGCATGGGTGAGAGTTTGCTTTATGGCCGTGTTGGTCGATAAAAGTTGCGATGGCAAATTCCGTAGCTATTCATGGGGCATTTCTTGGGAAAAACGTGGGGATTATGTATGTTATGTATATGTATATTATGTATTTTGTGATGGGAGAAGTTTACTTGTGATTATCTTTTTTTTTATTTTTCTTCCTTTTCCTATGAGAGATGTAATTAGGGGATTGAGCTTAAATAGCATTTCTTTTTGGACGGGAGATGTGATTTATCGGGAGATGTAATTTATCGGGATTTGAGATTTACGTAAATGGGAGTTTGACATTAAATCTCATTGTAGTTAATTATATGAGCAGTAAAGAGGTTTTGCTGTTAAAAGTTGGAGATTTTTTTTATTTTGTGAATTGCTGTAATATCAGAGCTTGAGAGAACATTTTTTGGGTCTGGGCATGTTACGTGATTTTTTTTTCCTTGGGTTCATTGTCTTTTTTTTCTTTTTTTTCTTTTTTTTTTACTTATGAGAACATTCGAGTGAGAAATGTGAGTGCAGAAGTCCATGGAGTTGCTGTGAGTTTTGGGTTGTGTGTGTGCTGATGTGTGAGTTTGGAGAGTTGAGTTGGAGAACTTGATGTTTTTTTTCTTTGAGAGTTGTGATAATGACTTATGATTTAGTGGTCATATTAAGTGGAGTTAATTGGGAGACGTTCAGTTAGTATTTCTGACTTTTTGATCGTTTTTTGATAGAAGTAGTATGTCTGGGATTAATTTTCTTGGATTGACCGATGACTTGACTGACATACTAACACACCATAAAAGTCGTTCCCCAACGCAAGCAAGACATCCACCAGCCGTGCAGAGAGGGTGCTGTCGTTTGTCCATGGTGATCACGAGAGTTCTACAGAGTTCAACAGCGCTTTTGGGGATCTGCAGAGGTTGTTAGAAGCCTTCTACAATGAGGGAGGCATTTCGTCTTTCTACAGCATGTTTCAGTTTGAGCAGCAAGTTGTAGACAAAGAGGGATATTCAAGAATCCAAAATGAGAGAAAATTCTAGTGTTATTTGGAGATAGAAGCGTGACAGACTTTATTTTATAATGCCAGAGACGTGCAGTTATTATTTATATTTTATTTTAAGCCGGCCATTTTGTCTGACCTTTTGCTAGGTGGGAGCTAGCATTTGTGCGAGACCGAGCTATATAAGGCCTAGGGTTATAATTATTGATATATTGCCAATAGGTTCGTTGTGACCTTTTTGGAATGTGGAGAACAGAGCCGAAGCAACGACCCGAAAAAAGCTGATAAACAATTTCTGTGGTGGCGTGATATGAAACTGCATAGTTAGACGAGTCAATGTTCACGAGTTCATGGGCCTTTTTCAAAGTGCCTTTGGGAAACTAGTTGTAGCCAGTAATATGAGGCGTTAACGAAGTGTGCATTCATATGTGCGTGTGCGCCTCTTCTATTCTTAATGTATCCCTAGCCAAGTCTATGGAGGACTTGGATAGAGACGTCTGTCAGAGAAAGGCAAGATGCCGGGGGAGCTCTGCAAAAGTTGATTTATATTTAGTGAGTGAAATATTCCGGCTGCATGGGTGAGTCTTGAACTATTTTAGCCAAAGGGGTGGCTTGTTGTCTGTTTGACATTTATAAGAATATCTAATCTTTGACTTTGTTGTTAAACTTATGTGTACTTACGAGTGTTTCTCGTGTCTTTGAAACAGACGATTCTGGCAAGGACCTATGGGTTCTGGCAAGTGGGGACCGAGAGAGTCCCAGATGGGAGAATAGACAATTGGTGTGACAATTACTTTTTAGACATTTTAATGTTGGGGTCAGTAAGACTTGGATCATTATCTTTTGTTGTTAAATAAATGTATTTTTGTAATGCAACTCTCTCATTTGATTACCTGTTAGAATGGAGAGAAAGAAGTAGAGAGAGAGAGAGAGAGAGAGAGAGAGAGAGAGAGAGAGAGAGAGAGAGAGAGAGAGAGAGAGAGAGAGGTCGCTTGGAGAGAGAGAGAGAAATTATGTGTTGGTATGCCTGACGCTCGGAGTTACACGTTTACCAAATAAATAACGAGATTAATATCCCGTTAACAGATGTGGTGGTTTTTGAGGGTTACATATATATATATATTATTTATATATATATATATATATATATATATATATATGTGTGTGTGTGTGTGTGTGTGTGTGTGTGTGTGTGTGGTTATTATATGCTGCTACTTTTATAACACATATATCTCCTCTTTGACTATAGGAAATGTTATATAAGAGTTTTGTAACATTTTCAGATTCCTTATTTAGTTTAGAGTGATGGGATGTCTTAAAATATATGTTCAGATTTCATATAACATAATGTAGAGTGTAAAAAGATAGAGAGATTAACTTTGTCCGTTCCAAGCTAGAAATTGTTTCCACTTGTCATCACCTCAGATTAAGTGGAACTCGAGATCTCCGTTTTGTTTTGAAAATCTGTCAACACGTTTGATAAGGGATTTCTGGTTCAGACGAGTACTTCTTTGTTGAGCATACAACGTACATGACTGGTTTCATATATATGTCTTTACTGAAACCACGTCAAGATTTCACGATTTTTCTGTAAAGCTACGTCATATTAGAAGCCTCTAGAAAGATTACACCATCTTTTGCAAGCCCCAAAACGTTTTGTGCAAAATCCACTGTTCAGCTTCCGTGAGAAAAGAAAGATTCATTCAAACTTAGAACATCATTGCATTGAGATCTCTCTCTCTCTCTCTCTCTCTCTCTCTCTCTCTCTCTCTCTCTCTCTCTCTCAAGTCACTTTTGATTTCATATCAACATAACATAAAGATTTAATACTTACTGAATGGTCACTCGTAACTTTTAGATTTCGTATTTCTTAGTATTATTTAGTGCTTTTTGTGGAATCTGAACAAACATTGTACAAGTGTGTAACGGCGCCTTTTCTTTTGTGAAATATTATGAATTGGATAAATTTTTGGAGCTAGCTGCAGCAGAAAGAAACAACTGGTACCAAGGTAATGTGTTAAGGTTTATTAGTTGCAACTAATAGTTACAGTGATTTTTGTGAAACTATTTAAATTTTTACACATTGCAAATTTTTGTGTTTTGTGTTTGTTTCATTTGAAGTGATTTTTTTGTGCATTTATCCATTTTTCTTATTAAAGTGATTTTTTGTGCATTTATCCTTTTTCTTATTAAAGAGTGTTTTTGTTTTATATTCTGTGTTATTGATGCCTTTTACAATTTTGGTATTTTACACCTTTTTCTGTTTTCATTTGCATTCACAATTTAATTAACTTAGCTGTTTTCATTAATTAATCGTTGCACATTTAATTGAATTTAACACTTGTGAATTAATTTGCATTTACTTAGAATTCTTTTCAAGTTTCATTGTTGCCTAACACTTGTGAATTAATGTCCAAATTTTAATTATTGCCTTACACTTTTGAATTTCGATTGAATTAATTTTCTTGAATTTTGTGAAAAATTAATTTTGATTTAAGTTTACTTAATTAATTCAAGAATTAATTAAACTTTGCTTTGCTTTCAAGTAACAGTTAATTACCCCGATATTGTGAATTTCACTTATAAATTTTGAGTTTGATAATAAATTTTTGTAATTAAAATTTTCATAAGTGTTTTCTTTTTCACCAGTATGATTAGATTATACTTAAGTAGAATCATAGAGTGGTAATTGAGCCGTTTTCCTTCAATTTACATAATGTGAGTTAGAACCAGGGAAGTACTTAGACTTCTGAAATCAGCGAAATACTTAGACTTTTAAAGTTGCCTACAAAAGAGGAAAGGATTTTCCTCCTTAAGCTCTCTGGCAGTAATGGTCGACTTCCTTCAACCTCTATCCTAACGAATCTAAGGGTCCCGGGGGTAACCAGGACACGCCCCCCCCCCCTCCCCACACTTGTTTGTGCCTCGAAAAACCTCTTCCTTCTTCCCCCCTGGTACAGTCACTCATATATAAATTCATGGATGTCCGGGTGTTTGAGATTTCTATTTCCCATCTTTCTGAATAATAGGTGTCTGTCTGGGAGTGCGGAACTGGCCAAATGCTCGACAACCTAACTCTATTGCAAAATGTTTCGGTGTGCCCGTCTTACGTCACTATACAGACCCGTTGTTCAGAAAGGGGTTGGATGGAATTCAGCTTTATGCCCGGAGACATCCAGAACTTACATGGGTGGCTACACGTTCTTGAGACTTAACCCTGACGACCGTGGACGTACCAGGAAAGGTCTAGCAGGTGCGTCGGCTAATTTCGCCGGTCTTTCAATTTTATTTTAGCTTTTATTATAAAAATACAATTACATTCCAATAATTTACATTATTTGGATAATTCTGTTAATACAAAAATTTAAATATATACTTACATAACACTTTGCTACAAAATCAGTAAAAATCAAAACGTATAGTTTAAAAATTCTTTAGTTACATACTTGGAAAGATTGCATGTATATCTATATTTAATATACATCCTTTGTGATTCTTATTTATTTTCCAAAAGAACAATTATATTTTGGCAGCTTTTGTTGTGTTTATAACACATCCAGAAACAATACAAATAGCCTGTGGTCAACAAAATGGCAGTGTTTTTTTCAACAATCTATTTTGCTGCTATATCAAAGAATAATAGTTTCAAGAAACTATAACCATCAAAACCAATTTGGAGGACTCAGTTACACGCCTAAGTCATCAGGTGATACCGCCAATGATCGACAATCCATGGTTGGCAGCATCCAGAGAGATTTTCTACATTTAGTCAGAGCCGAACACGAACACCTTTGGATCTTGAAAGATGTCTGTTTAGCAATCCCCTCATGTACGGGTTGAAATCTCGGGTCAAGGAAGACGCTGGCATTTGTAAATAAGAGTTGTAGGCCTCGGTGTGACGCACTGAACGTACCTATCATTACTATTCAGAAGATGAAACCTATTCATATGGAACAAGCCCACCAAAGGGTCCACTGACTTGAAAGTCCAGCTTCCATAAAATACGGTGTTCATTAGCAAGAAGTAAGACGAGGCAGAGGGAAATACAGAAAGAGGAGACCCAACTTATCAAAAAAGATAAACAAATAATAAACTAATAAATTGATAAAAACATATTAAAATGCAAGGAGAATAGTATTGAGGTAGTAATGTATTGCACCTTCCCTTGCACGTCTGAAGTTCCAATTGCACGCCATCCTCAGGGAGGCTGTGGTTCCACAGACCAACGGTGTGAGGAATAAAGGACCGCTGGAACTGAGGAATAAAGGTCCTCTGGAACTGAGGTATAAAGGTCCTCTGGAACTGAGGAATAAAGGTCCTCTGGAACTGAGGTATAAAGGACCTCTGGAACTGAGGAATAAAAGGCGTCTGGAACTGAGAAATAAAGGCCCTCTGGAACTGAGGTAAAAGGACATCTGCAACTGAGGAATAAAGGGCCTCTGGAGCTGAGGAATAAAAGGCTTCTGGAACTGAGGACCTCTGGAACTGAGGTATAAATGACATCTGCAACTGAGGAATAAAGGGCCTCTGGAACTGAAGAATAAAGAGCCACTGGAACTGAGGAATAAAGGACCTCTGGAACTGAGGAATAAGGGACCTCTGGAACTGAGGAATAAGGGACCTCTGGAACAGAGGAATAAAGACCCTCTGGAACTGAGGAATAAAGGACCTCTGGAACTGAGAAATAAAGGACCTTTGGAAATGAGGAATAAGGGACCTCTGGAACTGAGGAATAAAGAGCCTCTGGAACGGAAGAATAAGGAACCTCAGGCACTGAGGAATAAAGGACCTCTGGAAATGAGGAATAAAGAGCCTCTGGAACGCAAGAATAAGGAACCTCGGGCACTGAGGAATAAAGGACCACTGGAACTGAGGAATAAGGGACCTCTGGAACTGAGGAATAAAGAGCCTCTGGAACGGAAGAATAAGGAACCTCAGGCACTGAGGAATAAAGGACCACTGGAACTGAGGAATAAAGGACCTCTGGAACTGAGGAATAAAGAGCCTCTGGAACGGAAGAATAAGGAACCTCAGGCACTGAGGAATAAAGGACCACTGGAAACTGAGGAAACAATAAAGGACCGCTGCGGAAATGAGGATAAAGAGCCTCTGGAACGGAAGAATAAGGAACCTTCAAGGCACTGAGGAATAAAGGACCATCTGGAACTGAGAATAAAGGACCCTCTGGAACGGGAAGAATAAGGAAAACTTCGGGCAACTGAGGAATAAAGGACCAACTGGAAGGAGGAAAAAGGACCTCTGGAACTGAGGAATAAAGGACCTCTGGAACTGAGGAATAAAAGGAGCCTCCTAACTGAGGAATAAAGAGCCTCTGGAAATGAGGAATAAAGGACCTCTGGAACTGAGGAATAAAGGACCTCTGGAACTGAGGAATAAAGACCCTCTGGAACTGAGGAATAAAGGACCTCTGGAACTGAGGAATAAAGGACCTCTGGAACTGAGGAATAAGGGACCTCTGGAACTGAGGAATAAAGAGCCTCTGGAACGGAAGAATAAGGAACCTCCGGCACTGAGGAATAAAGGACCTCTGGAACTGAGGAATAAAGAGCCTCTGGAACGGAATAATAAGGAACCTCGGGCACTGAGGAATAAAGGACCTCTGGAACTGAGGAATAAGGGACCTCTGGAACTGAGGAATAAAGAGCCTCTGGAACGGAAGAATAAGGAACCTCGGGCACTGAGGAATAAAGGACCTCTGGAACTGAGGAATAAGGGACCTCTGGAACTGAGGAATAAAGAGCCTCTGGAACGGAAGAATAAGGAACCTCGGGCACTGAGGAATAAAGGACCTCTGGTCGCTCTCTCTCTCTCTCGGCAGGTAAAGGGGATCAGGGATCTTTTGTGAATGTCAGAGAACTCAATTGATCCCTGATCCTTTTCTGAAAATTTAGGTAATGGTCGCGAAGGCTGTTTATCGAAGGGCTTTAACGTTTTGTTATCATAAGATAATGACAAATGGCAAGAGAGGTGATTTGCCGAGGAGATGAGTAATATGTGACTGGAAACGAGCTGATGAAAAGTTAGTTCATTTCCAAAAATGATGTAAATATAGGAAAGAAAGCAGAAAACAGAGTAGCCATGAAAAAAAATATATTATGATTGTTTGTTTCTTTGTTTGTTTGTATGGCATTTTTACGATGCTATTCAGTAACAGGACCACCAGCTTTACGTGACTTCCGAACCACGTCGAGAGTGAACTTCTGTCACCTGAAATACACATCTCTGACCCTTCAATGGAATGCCCGAGAATCGAACTCGCGGCCACCGAGGTGGCAGGCCAAGACCATATCGATCGAAACGTAATATATTCAAATGAACAGTTGCAAAAATTGCTAAATAGTCCTCCTATATGTAGAAACATAAAATTTCTAAAATTTCAAGTTTAAAGCATTTTATCGGCAAAATAATAATATCAGTCATGTTACCAACAGCAAATTTCACGTGAGAGGATAATTGCACACTTAACTCGCATTCGATGTGTGAGAAGTAGTTGTTGAACGTTCCATTTGGTAAATCCTGTGCAATGGAGTTTATAATTCTTTTTTTCTTCTAACGAAAAATTTTAGCCTTTTATTAGTGATTCCAGTAATGACAGTAATGGAAATGCGTGTGCATTTATCAGTGACTCTAGTAATGGAATTGTGTGTGTGCATGGAAGTCTTACTATAAACAGACACATAAACAAACACACACACACACACACACACACACACACACACACACATATATATATATATATATATATATATATATATATATATATATATATATATATATATATGCACTATATATATATATATATATATATATATATATATATATATATATATATATATATACATATTGGAGTAGGGAGACGCATTCTGTCTTTCATCCATTTATTAGCGCCGACGTTTCGTATCAGCTTGATATATTTTCCAGGCTGAAACGATTACACATCAATTGCCTATAAGTAAAAAGATACACAATGTTTCTAACACCAAAATTAAAAACCTTTTTAATAAATTAAGAATAAAAACAGAGTAAAAACAGAAACACAGAACAACAGCGAAAGGCCTAGGAGCGAATACAGAGAAACAAATCAATTAAAAAATAATAATAATAAAAGAAAAAAATATATATAATAATAATAATAATAATAATAATAATAATAATAATAATAATAATAATAATAATAATAATAGAACGAACAAGACACCTACCCACAGCAGTAGCGTAAGGAGAACTGACACGAAAAATTGTTATGGAAGAGAGTGTAAACAAAACAACAGGTAATTAGGTAATAAACAGTTGGGTGGAAGACGACTGGTGGTTAAGAGAAGGTAAATGTAATCATTTCAGCCTGGAAAATGTATCAAGCTGATACGAAACATCGGCGCTAATAAATGGAGGAAAGACAGAACGCGTCTCCCTACTCCAATATGTTTATCCCTGAGTGATTGCTCCTGTCTCCATACTACTTATATATTTATATATATATATATATATATATATATATATATATATATATATATATATAATATATATATATAATATATATATATAGTAGTATGGAGACCAGCAAATCACTCGGGGATAAACATATTGGAGTAGGGAGACGCGTTCTGTCTTTCATCCATTTATTAGCGCCGACGTTTCGTATCAGCTTGATACATTTTCCAGGAAGAAATATTGGACTCCAAAAAGGCAAAATACTGTACATACTTGAGTAATATTCAAATGCATGTAATGTTCAACAACCTTTCGTATCTTGAAAACTTTTCGAATGTAGAGCTGTAAAATTTTTCATATTTTGCTTTCGTATCTCGAGTTTTTCGTAAGTTGAGCCTTTCGTATGTCGAGGTACCACTGTATATATATATATATATATATAATATATATATATATATATATATATATATATATATATATACAGTGGTACCTCGACATACGAAAGGCTCAACTTACGGAAAACTCGAGATACAAAAGCAAATACGAAAGATTTTACAGCTCTACATTCGAAAAGTTTTCAAGATACGAAAGGTTGTTGCTGTAAAGTCCCGAGATTCGCCCGGACCACCGAGAACAATTTTAAAACTCCCGCGCCACCAACTGAGTAAACTTGCCACCATCCTCCTGCTCTCCCATTGGTTTCTGATACTAGTCACTCCATAAGATCCTGCTCTCCTATTGGTCAGCATCTACCCCTTGTGCTTTAAGTATTCTATTGGTAAAAGGATGCTGTAAATTGAAAAACTTATTCATGCAATACATTTAATATAAAAAAAAACATTAGGTAAAGATAGAATAAAGAATAGAAATGAATGGTTATTATACTGTTTGGTAGTTTCAGTAGTTGAAGAGAGATAATGAAAATTTATGGCTTACTGTGTACTAGGAATAGTGATTGCTTGGCGATCGTTCGATACTCGTAAGTGCTGGATGTAAACAGAAGTTTGGAAGCTTTTTTTTTGTTTGTTTATTATAGTTAATGGTTACTTAATAATTATTTGATATGAGTACATGCAATACATTTAATAAAAAAATTATGAATTAGATATTATAAAATATAAAATAAATCAGACTGTTATCATACGTATTTTTGAGAATTCTTCTTGTTTTAATATTACGTTACGTATATGTTTCATTATAGCTGTCAGTAACTCGGTATCTCCATTAGGTAAAGATAGAATAAAGAATAGAAATGAATGGTTATTATACTGTTTGGTAGTTTCATTAGTTGAAGAGAGATACTAATGAAAATTTATGGCTTACTGTGTCCTAGGAAAAGTGATTGCTTAGCGTTCGTTTGGTACTCGTAAGAGCTGAATGTAAACAATCGATTGGAAGGTTTTTTTTTTGTTTGTTTGTGTATTATAGTTAATGATTAATTAATAATTATTTGAAATGAGTACATACTGATTAATTATTTATACATTTTTTGGCATATTCTAAGCTTTTAGCTTGAGCTTCTTAGGTTTAGATGTCAGAATCATAGACTAGGCTACAGTAGCAACCGCTAACATAGGCTAGGCTAATTGCTAAGGGACATATGCTAAAGTCCTAATATATGCAGTAAAAATGGGGTTGAAGATTACATGTATTTGAATATTACTCAAGTATGTACAGTATTTTGCCTTTTTGGAGTCATATTTCTTCCATCGGATCGGTGTCGTAACCCTAGAACATGTGTTGTAGGCCTGGAAATATAATTTACTGGGGTGTTTTTGGAGGGCTTGGAACGGATTAGCCATTTTACATGTAAAATTTGGTCCAAGATACAAAAACCTCATGATACGAAGGGCGCCTCGGAATGGATTAATTTCGTATCTCGAGGTACTACTGTATACATATATATATAATGTAAATTAACAAATTTACAAATAGATAAAAACGTATCAAAATGCAAGGAGAATAGTATTGAGGTGATAATGTATTGCACCTTCGCTTTTGAAGATAGGGAATTCAAATTGCACGAGTTCCTCAGGGAGGCTATTTCACAGTCCAACAGTGTGAGTAGGAATAAAGGACCTCAGGAACGGAGGAATAAAGGACCTCTGGAACCGAGGAAAAAAGGGCCTCTGGAACTGAGGAATAAAGGCAACTGGAACTGAGGAATAATGGCCTTCTGGAACTGAGGAATAAGGGACCTCTGGAACTGAGGAATAAGGGACCTCGGGAACTGAGGAATAAAGGCCCTCTAGAACTAAGGAATAAGGGACCTTTGGAACTGAGGATAAAAGGCCCTCTCGGGCACGTATGAATAAAGGCCTCTGGAACGAGATCAAAAGCCACTGGAACTGAGGAAAACAGGGCTCTAGGAATGAGGAATAAAGGCGAGGCGGACTGATAAACTGAGGAAAACAGGGCCTCTGGAACTGAGAATAAAGGGCCCACGGACTGAGGAATAAGGGACCTCTGGAACCGAGGAATAAAGGACCTCTGGAACTGAGGAATAATGCCCTCTGGAACCGAGGAAAAAAGGGCCTCTGGAACTGAGGAATAAAGGCCCACTGGAACTGAGGAATAAGGGACCTCTGGAACTGAGGAATAAGGGACCTCTGGAACTGAGGAATAAGGGACCTCGGAACTGAGGAATAAAGGGCCCTCTAGGGAACTAAGGTAATAATAGGGACCCTTTGGAAACTGAGGAATAAAGGCCCTCTGGGAACTGAGGAATAAAGGCCCTCTTAACTGAGGAATTAAAAGCCCACTGGAACTGAGGAAAACAGGGCCTCTGGAACTGAGGAATAAAGGCCCACTGGAACTGAGGAAAACAGGGCCTCTGGAACTGAGGAATAAAGGCCCACTGGAACTTGAGGAATAAGGGAACCTCTGGAACCGGAATAAAGGACCGATGGAAACGAGGAATAATCCCTCTGGAACCGAGGAAAAAAAGGGCCTCTGGAAGAGGAATAAAGGCCCCCAACTGGAAGGAATAAGGGACCTCTGGAAACTGAGGATAAGGGACCTCTGGAACTGAGGAATAAGGCTGGAAAAACTGAGGAATAAAGGCCCTCTGGAACTAAGGAATAAGGGACCTTTGGAACTGAGGAATAAAGGTCCTCTGGAACTGAGGAATAAGGGACCTCTGGAACTGAGGAATAAAGGCCCTCTGGAACTAAGGAATAAGGGACTTCTGGAACTGAGGAATAAAGGCCCTTAGTCCAGTAATTAAAGAGCTGAGGTTGGATAAAATTGCTTTATTTTGTTTCTCACCTGATTTCAACGGTAAATTAGGTTTAATAGCCATGAAAAAAAATCTACCCTGATCTGCTCACTGCTAATGCCTTGAATTGGCCCTAATCCAAGATGGGTGCCATCGCCAATATTTAATACCAAAAAATTAAATATCTTCCTAACTAATAGTGCTATAAATGCAAACAAGGTATGTAATCCTATGTTTTAGGGGCCACGAAAATCATCTAAAGCATTTTCAGTAAGATTGAGAAGATATTAGAGCTTGATTGTGACAACATTCCTTAATTGCATTCCCAAATTTAATAGTTAGGAAGCGGAATCATCCAGAAGTTCTGCTTCACTGTTCACTGCCGCATTGGAGCAGGTGATTCCCTTGCAGTGACCACAAGGCAGGGTGCACAACAGTTCATTTTTGCGACAGGAACAAGTATTTTTGTCACATTTGACATGACAGTTGCATTTGACTAGTTTCAACAAAGGTGCTGGAGCAGCATCTCTCTGCATCCTCAGTGGCTTGAGTTTCTCTAAATTCTGGTCTTTGCAGATAAACCAGCCCCACTTTATTGGATCAAGATGATTGCTTTGCCATGTCTATACCTGGTGATACACTGTAACTGTGGTACTTGGCTGCATCACAGGTGAGTGGAAGAGATTCATGAGGCAGATAAACCGACCTGGACACCACTTTGCTACTGAAACTAGCTGCTCTTTCAAAGTCAAGGCTATTTCCAGGCTGACAGTTGCATACAATTTCTTTATGATCCTTGAGCTGATGGCATTTGCTCATTGCCATTATCTTTCCTATGCCATATGGCCTTGATGTTGTATCACACCCTGTGATTGCATGCAGGAAGAACAACGATGCAGTAAGGTCAATAGTTAGATGATCTTGCAGGATCCAGATATTGATGATCTTGCTGGTTGTCTGCAAGAAGATATCATGATGTCTAGGACTTTAATGGTACAGGAGCAGGACCAGCACCTTGGTGTCAGCTCCCATAACTACCACTGATCTCCTTTTGGCCATAGCACATGCTGTTGACGAAATATCGTAGTGGGCATCATCAGCACTGTGTTGGACTTCAACTTCAGCTATTTTCAGATCATTACCAATAAATTGCAGAAACTATTGTTTCTTTCTAGGGTTTGCAAGGAAAGCCTTCTTTTTCAAGGTCAGCTGCATTTCTGGCATAAAGTTGACGTATGCTCCAATGTTTGAGCTGGCACGTCTCTGGTGTGCTTTATCCTTGGTAGAGGGACCTCTTCCATAGCACACCAGAGACGTGCCAGCTCAAACATCGGAGCAGATGTTAATTTTATGACAACAGCATGTCTGTAGTGATAAAGTATATATCCCACATACAAACTGGACGGACAGGAATATGATGGGATGGACTTTCTATTGGCTGAGCTTCAATGATTATGAAAGCTATCCACCATGACTGATGGTCAAAGTTGATGGCTGGAGTTGTGTTGTACTTGCTAGCATGGTCCATGATATACTCCAACACGGAGCGCATGAGATAGCATGAGGTCTATCATGAGGAGGATTATGTCAGCTTTTTTCAGGATGTGGGATGTTGTGATGTATCACATAGGTTGTGGTTTTGGAAGGTGAAAGGCTACTGTCCACATCAAATCAAGGCTGTCATTTTGTATGTCTCGCTGAAGCACTTCAATATTATTATACATAATTTTGAAAAGAACTGTCCTTGGAATTCTCTGTTCAACTAGATTCACTTGAGCTAATTGCTTGATGACCTCCATGTCCACCTTGCATCGTGGAATTTTCCTGTTGCTCTTGACAGCTGGGGTAAATGTTGCCATTTGGCCCATTACATGGACTGACCCATGGCCATCTAAGGTTGTGGAGACATGGTTAATATTTTAATATTGTCTGCTTGGTACTGGAGGAAAGAACCTGCAGTTTCTTCTGGGAGATCAACATCTTGCACTGCTGCAGCATTGCATCTATACCTTGTTTGCTTCAGTGTATGCAGAAGCCAAGTTTGC
Organism: Macrobrachium nipponense; assembly: GCF_015104395.2. Classification (NCBI taxonomy): domain Eukaryota; kingdom Metazoa; phylum Arthropoda; class Malacostraca; order Decapoda; family Palaemonidae; genus Macrobrachium; species Macrobrachium nipponense. Next base: position 150,880 of record NC_087216.1, read on the forward strand.
AGATCATGTTAACCAGATCACGCTGACCATACTTGTTTTCGAGCTTCACACTGAGACCAACTTGGAGGGTGGAAGAAATGAGCGAGGGCATGTGGATTGCATGATAACCTGACCAATTGAGGCTACATGCAACTGTGCATTTCCGCTCTTGATAATACTGCTCAGGAGCATTCACAATGAAAGGGAGGTATGCAACATTTGAATTAACAGAACACATTTCTTCTGAATTTGGGTACTCCAAATTATGAAGTTCCATGAATTTTATCTCTGATTTTATGAATTCCCCAACTGTTTCAGTAAGTCTGTCCATATCGCAGAGTTCTTTCATTGCACTTGCTCTGCCATGTGCTTCTTGGATAATAGTAGCTTTAACATTGGACCTCGGAGTAACGATATTTGGACATTGTTTGATGGTGATAACTGATACCCTTGCACCATAGTGGTTCTCCAGCTTTTGCTTCAGTTGCTTGAGGATGTACACTTCCTCTTCAGTCATGCCACTCTCTCTCTCATCATAACTAGGTGTAAGTATTACAGTGTCGTGGTCTCATCGTTGTTGTTTTACAGAAAGTCAATTTCATATTGAAAAAATCAGCCTTGGATTTGCTTCTAGGTCTACCAACTTTTCTTCTCTTGCTGAAAGATTTGCACTCGTCAGATGCAAATCCTGGAGGAACTTTTCCTTTCATGAGCAGATCCTTGCACTCGTGATGGTACAGAGACTCCCACTAAAGTCATACTATGACTGTATCTGTAGATAGATTTGGTAGGATTTTCCATGCTAGAGACATTTCAACAAGCACTCCACAGAAGAGGCAGTGGTTTTGAAATCGAAGACATTTTCCTCCTCTGATCTCAGATTTGCCTTACCCACTTCAGACTTTGTGCACAAGGATATCACGACTTTTGTTAAAGCCTACAATTATGCAATTCCTTGCACATGCAACCTGTACAAATGAAATGAACTTCAAATATTATCAACCCAGAAACATTGCAAATAACATAGATGAAAACATGCTGTAGATTACAAATAAGGCAAAGTAAAATCATTAGTTAATTGTTAATTACACAGAAATTTAGAGGATGATTGTAATTATCTGAAAATAAGTCACATACAGGCAAATTTTACCATGCTAAATGAATTCCTTGACCTGAAAAACATAAGGCAAGAGACTTTGTTTGGATTTATAGCTCTAAAAGTCTGGATAATATGGTAATTTTGGCATACGGTAGCATAGCATCGGCCATCTCGAATTAGGGCAATTTTGGGGCATTAGCAGTGAGCAGATCAGGGTAGATTTTTTATCAGGAATAGTAGACCTGGTTTCCTGTTGAATAAAGTTGAAAAACAAAATAAAGCAATTTTTTCCAACCTCACCAAATGTTTTCACTTTAATTACTGGACTATCTCTGAAACGGAGGAATAAAGGACCTCTGGAACTGAGGAATAAAGAACCTCTGGAACTGAGGAATAAAGGTCCTTTAGTATTGAGGAATAAGGGACCTCTGGAACTGAGGAATAAAGGTCCTCTGGAACTGAGGAATAAAGAACCTCTGGAACTGAGGAATAAAGAACCTCTGGAACTGAGGAATAAGGGACCTCTGAAACTGAGGAAAAAAGGGCCTCTGGAACTGAGGGATAAAGGCCCTCTAGAACTGAGGAATAAAGGGCCTCTGGAACTGAGGATTAAGAGAGCTCTGGAACAGAGGAATTAGGGACCTCTTGAAATGAGGAATAAGGGACCTCTGGAACTGAGGAATACAAGGCCTCTGGAACTGAGGAATAAAGGGCCTCTGGAACAGAGGAATAAGGGACCTCTGCAAGTGAGGAATAAGGAACCTCTGGAACTGAGGAATAAAGAGCCTCTGGGACTAAGGAATAAAGGCCCTCTGGAACTGAGGAATTGAGGACCCCTGGAACAGATGAATAAAAGACCTCTGGAACTAAGGAATAAGGGACATCTGGAAATGAGGAATAAAGGGCCTCTGGAACTGAGGAATGAAGGACCTCTGGAACTGAGGAATAAAGGGCCTCTGGAACTGAGGAATAAGGGACATCTGGAAATGAGGAACAAAGGGACTCTGGAATTGAGGAATGAAGGACCTCTGGAACTGAGGAATAAAAGACCTCTGCAACTGAGGAATAAAAGACCTCTGCAACTGAGAAGTTCGACAGCAAGGCAAAACATTTACTGCATTTTGGAGCTTCTGTTGTTCAGGGAATCTGATTGCACTCTCTCTCTCTCTCTCTCTCTCTCTCTCTCTCTCTCTCTCTCTCTCGGCTCTCTCTTCTCATCTCGGAGATAAAGGGGGATCAGGAGTCATTTGTGTATGTGAAAGATCTCAATCGATCCCTGATCTTCTGAAAGTTTTAAGTAATGGTCGCAATTCTGTTTATCAGAATTGCGACCATTACTTAAACTCTCAGTTCCAAAGGCCCTTTATCAAAGGGTTTTAACGTTTTGTTATCATAAAATAATGACAAATGGCAAGATAGGTGATTTGCCGAGGAGATGAGTACTTTGTGACTGGAAATGAAGGATGAAAAGTCAGTTAATTTCCAAAAATAATGTAAATTTAGGAAAGATCTGAGCAGCCGGGGAACAGAGAAATTATTGTTATTTTGTTTGTATGTTTGTATGGTGTTTTTACGTTGCATAGAACCAGTGTTTATTCAGCAACAGAACCAAAGCTTTATACTTGACTTCCGAACCACGTCGAGAGTGAACTTCTATCACCACCAGAAATACACATATCTCACCACTCAATGGAATGCCTGAGAATCGAACTCGCGGCCACCGAGGTATCAGGCCAAGACCATACCGACCGAAACGTAAAATGTACAAATGAACATTTGCAAGAATTGCTAAATAATCCTTTATGTAGAAACATAAAATTT
>NC_087216.1:154278-202072 GCF_015104395.2 Macrobrachium nipponense
GTAAACTGCGGCTAAGCCCAAGAGTTTAGCTGGCGCTTCCACGGCGGCTAAGACGGTTGCACCGTCTAAGCCCCGTGTGAAGACTCCTGTTGTTTCGACTTCTGCGAGAGGAGGCCGTAACCAGCCCTCCTCCCAGACCTCCTTTCCCCGAGGAGGTGGTGGGAAGAAGTCGAAACGAGTGGGAAACGCTAGGGACGGTGTTCCCCCATCACCTGCTGCCGGAAGTGGGGGGGTGCCTAGCGAGCCATTGGGGCAACTTGGCAGCACTACGGCGCCGAGAACTGGATAGTAGACGTCCTTCGGGAGGGATATCTGCTACCCTTCGAGTCTCGGCCCCCCCTCATCTCCAAATCGGTCCATCTACAAACCTATGTCCGGGGATCATCAAAGGACAACGCTCTTCGACAGGAGATCAAGACCATGCTGGCGAAACGAGTTGTAGAGATCGTGGAGGACCAATCACCGGGCTTTTACAGCCGCCTCTTCCTAGTGGAGAAGGCATCGGGGGCTGGCGTCCGATGATAGACCTCTCTCCCCTGAACCGCTTCGTTCGCACGACGCGGTTCACGATGGAGTCGGCACGCTCTGTGCTCGACTCGATCAGGGGAACGATTTCATGCTTTCAGTGGACTTGAAGGACGCGTATTTTCAAATACCCATCCATCAGTCCTCCAGAAAGTACCTCCGCTTCATCTTCGACGGGACGGTGTACCAATTCAGGGCACTTTGTTTCGGTCTGTCAACCGCCCCACAGGTGTTCACGCGAGTGTTCACTCTGGTGTCAGCTTGGGCCCATTCGCATGGGATACGTCTTCTGAGGTATCTCGACGATTGGCTGGTCCTGGGCGAGCTCCCGCTCGCAGTTGCTGCAGACAGGGATCGAATCCTCAAGTTTTGTCGCGATCTGGGGATCGTGATAAACTACGAGAAGTCCGATCTCGAACCCAAGCAGAAGATGAAGTACCTGGGTATGCTGATAGACACGGTAGCAGGGCAGGTCTTTCCCGCAGACTTGCGTATCAGCAAATTCAGGGAGGCAGCCGGCCGGTTCCTGTCTCAGCAGGAACAGGCAGCACAGCAATGGCAAGTCGTGATCGGCCATCTGTCGTCACTCGAGAAGTTAGTCCCTCACGGGCGTCTTCACCTGTGGTCTCTCCAGTGGAGGCTAAGGGAGAGTTGGTCTCAGGCGAAGGATCCTCCTTACTTTCCCGTGGCTCTCACGGACAAGGTGAGGCAGGACCTAGCCTGGTGGCTCGACGACAAGAACCTCTTAAGAGGAGTGCCCATCTGCACTCCCCCCCCGGAGATGCTGCTGTTCTCAGACGCATCGACCGAGGGATGGGGCGCACACCTGGAGGAGTTGCTGACTGCAGGTGTGTGGGACCATCATGAAAAGCACCTTCACATCAATGTCCTGGAACTCAAGGCGGCGTTCTACGCTCTCCAAGAATTTCAGGACCGCTTGGTGGGACACTCAGTGGTGTTGATGTGCGACAACACCACAGTAGTGGCATATGTCAACAAGCAGGGGGACCTAGTGTCTCTTCCGCTTCACAGTTGACGGTGCAGGTGCACGAGTGGGCCACGGCTCACTCGATAGAGCTGTCAGCACGCTACATTCCAGGCAAGAGGAATGTAGTAGCGGACAAGCTCAGCCGTCGGGATCAGGTGATAGGAACCGAATGGTCTCTACACCAAGATGTGGCGGAAAGGCTCTTCAACCTGTGGGGGCGACCGGTCGTAGACCTGTTCGCCACCCGGCACAACAGAAAACTTTCAGGTTTTCTTTTCAGCCGTGCCGGATCCATGGGCAGCTGCAGAGGACGCTCTCCAACACCCCTGGGACAACCTCTTCGTTTACGCCTTTCCTCCCTTCTGTCTGATTTCGGAAAGTGATCAGTCGAGTGCTGGTCACTACCCAATCTCAGAATGATCCTGGTGGCTCCCAAACGACCTCAAGCCGTTTGGTATCCGGACCTGCTGGCTCTTCTTGCGGACGCACCGAGAGAGCTACCCAATTGGCACAACCTTCTAGCCCAGCCACACGTAAAACGGTACCACCAAGCAGTCCAGTCCCTTTAACTTCACGGCTGCTGTTATCCACCATCTCTTGCGAACGAGAGGCTTTTCTCGTAGCGCAGCAACAGAGATGCTGGACACGTCCGACAGTCCTCTGCAGCTGCTGTACCATGGGGAAGTGGGCCGTCTTCTGTGGTTGGTGTCGTAGACAGGGTCTGCTCCTCTCAGAGCCACTCTTCAGCAGGTAGCGGATTTCCTCGTGTTTCTTAGCCGAGAGAAGCTCCTCTCAGTACCCACAGTTAAAGGATATAGAGCCGCCCTGGCTCTCGTCCTAAAACTGAGGGGACTGGACATCTCGAACTCGTTCAAGACTCCTTGCTAATGAGGAGCTTCGAAAGGTCTTGCCCACCCAGGGAACTCAGGCCCCTGCGTGGGATGTGACTCTCGTCCTTAGGAGTTTGACTCGAAGACCCTTCGAGCCACTCCGAGAGTCGTCAGACAGGGATCTGACCCTCAAGACCCTCTTCTTGCTGGCCCTGGCATCGGCGAAGAGAGTAGGGGAACTACATGGTCTTTCTTATGATGTTAAACACACCAGAGGCTGGGGATCTGTGACGCTCGATTTCGTCCCGAACTCGTAGCCAAGACTCCAGAATCCGTCGATCCCTGACGACAGGTTCGAGTCTTTCACGATCCCCCCCTCCCTTCTGGACTTCACCGATAACGATGCGGATGAGATGCTGCTTTGTCCTGTGAGGGCGCTACGGCGCTATCTGAAGAGAACTCGACACCTCAGGCCTGAGTGTCGATGCCTCTTCGTTAGCACTGGGGTTACCAAGAAAGAAGTTTCCAAGAACATGCTTTCTTTCTGGCTACGTGAGGTGATCAGGAGAGCGTACGAGGCTGATGGTAGCGACGACATCCGTACGCTCCGACCAAGAGCCCACGAAGTCAGAGGTATCGGACCCTCTTTAGCGTTCCGTAAGAACTTCTCCGTGGCGCAGGTCCTGAAGGCAGGTGTCTGGGCCAACCAGACCACCTTCACGTCCTTCTACCTTTGGGATATTGCCCACAAGTCCTTGGATACTTTTTCCTTGGGACCTGTGGTATGACTGGGAGAATGAATGTGCGAATGAGAGTGTGACTGGCTTCTCTTCACCATCTTTCTCTACCTCTACCTATGGGCAGAGGGATACGGTCGTCACCACGCTGGAAGGGAGTCAGATGCAGGTAAGCTACTCGACCGAGCTCCATCCTATCCCTTTCATTAGGGATAGGAGCGTATATCCACCACTTTCTCCTACAAGGGGGAGGAAGTGGATGCCTACATGAGACAAACCCATGACTTTATATTTGCTCCTGTACAGGAACAAGTTCTTACAATGCTGGTACAAAGAGATACGCTTGCCTCTCTCTTAGTACTCGGCCCAGAGGTCTGACCATTGATCCTGCGGTGCACACCCCGATCAATCGGACAGAGGCTTGGATCCCTCCCTCGCTCTTACGACCAGGAAGGCACTCCAAGGATGGACGAACACCAGTCTGTTCATCAAAAGACTCAAATTCCTCCCACCAAAAAGTGAGTCTTTATATTGTTAAAGGAACGAGGGTTTGTATTACGTATCGGAACAAATGACAATTTGTCGAAAATTGCATTTTTCCTAACTATACAAACCTGAGGTCCTTTACATATAGTCCCTCCTCATGCCACCCCTCACTCTGCGTATTTTGCATGGGCCAAAAGCAAAAGTGATTTGTTTACCTCCGCGCGACGATCGGACAAGCAGTTAACTACCGTTCTCCCCTTGTTCGAAGCTTACGACCGTTCCAGCTGCCGCTAGCTACTTCCTATTGTTAAAGGACCTCAGGTTTGTATAGTTAGGAAAAATGCAATTTTCGACAAATTGTCATATTGTGCTAGAGACTTCAAATTTGTTGCAAAATAAAGGTAAATGATTGAATATTACTAGAATATAAGAGTTTTAGCTTACAATTGCGTTTTTGACCATTTCGGTCAAGTCAAAGTTGACTGAAGGTTGATATTTTGGCACTTATCGTTATTTATGTGAAAATATTTCAAAATTGATAAAATCTACAACCATGGGTTGTTTTTTGTTGTATTCTACATGAAATTGCACACATTTCCATATATAAAACTTTATGTAATGGCTAATTTAAAATGGTGCAAACATTACGACAATCGGACAAAAAAATTTATGATTTTTTCGGAAGAGTTACTGCGCGGACGCAAGGAAAAAGTTTTTTTCATAAATTCACCATAAATTGAAATATTGTGCTAGAGACTTCCAATTTGTTGCAAAATGAAGGTAAATGATTGAATATTACTAGAATATAAGAGTTTTAGCTTACAATTGCATTTTTTGACCATTTCGGTAGTCAAAGTTGACCAAAGGTTGAAATTTTGGCACTTATCGTTATTTATATGAAAATATTTCAAAACTGATAAAAGCTACAACCATGAGTTGTTTTTAGTTGTATTCTACATGAAATTGTGCACATTTTCATATATAATACTCCATGTAACGGCTAATTTAAAATGGTGCAAAAATTATGTCAAAGTGACAAAATCATTTCTGAGATGTGTTGCTGATACTTTTTAGTATGAGAAGAAAGAACTTCGCGCTTGCGCGCCTGGGTAATGATTGTGAACAAAACAACTCCTTGATCCGTGAGCTCCCAGCATCCCTCAAGGTGCGTGATTCAAAAGTTTTCGCCTAGTAGGCTTATAACTATTTTTCCACAAATTTGTAAAAAAATCTTTTTTATATCGACGTACCATACATCAAATCGGCACCCAACAGACAATTTATATCGACGTTTAATACGTCCAATTGGCGTTAAAGGGTTAATAATGTTTTACTGTGTATCTTGTTCATTTGCTAGGAAGCCAGAAAACTGGCTTCGTAGCAGAATTCTATTGATACATATAGGTATTCTTTTCTTTTGATATTGGCATATGGCATGTGGTTTTATTCACATCTTTTTTTTCAGCATGATATTTTACAGCCTAGTAATGAATCTCATGGTGGTGTTTTTCTTTTTTTCGTCATACCTTTCCTGGAATATCCTCCATATTGTTTCATGAAATGACTAATGTATAATAATAGCTAGGGTGACTGAAATTAGAATGACCTCATTTCTGGGCTTGACCTGTGTCGGCCTGTGAAATGGTTCCTTTGATACTATTTCTGAAGAATAAATATTGCTATTCATCCTAGAGAAAAAAGAAACAATATAATGCCAAGATAAATGGCTCGCTCACTTCTTATAGAAGTCGGTATAGTAAGGAGCGAGTGGAATCACTACCAGAGGTCCCTTGCCATTTAGCTTCTTCCTTCGACAAAACCCCGAACTACGGAGGAGCCGTGCTACACTCCCGTCTACTACTACCGTGAGCGCCTCCGACGCCTGAGACGTCATTCCTTTCGATAGCGCGCGTTACACCAAACGTTAAAATTTTTTCGGTGCTGTGTTTCGCTCTATTTTGGATTATGCTTTTATTTTTCAAGATGTCTTCAGCTTCTGCTTCTAAGTTAAGTACTGTTTTGGGGTTACTGATCTCATTTTATGATGATCTTCGTGTTTTATACATATTCGGAGCCTTATCGGCCGGTATGCCCCTCGACCGCCTGGCGGTACGGGTTATCTCTTTCGGTCTTCCATACCGTTAGAGATTTCCCTTTTTCTCAGTACTTTAGATATGGTTACTTATACATAGTCTCCATATCTTTATGCAGTTAGTTTTTTAGTTAGGCCTCCATGGGGCACGCTCCGACCGCACGTTTCGGACCTTAGTCTAGCTACGCCTTACATTGTTAGGAGTTTTATCAGTCCACGATTGAGAGTCATATCATCTTAATTATTCTGATGTTCTCTCTTTCCTTCTCTAGTTCCTGATTACCATTAATATTATAGGTTACTAGGTTGGCTATCATACACCATGCTTCGGTATGGCGATTAGCTTCCCTGTTATCATTTATTTTACCGTTAAGTTAGGGCTTTCATACCCCAATTGTCGATTGGTGATTAGCCCTGCCCCCCGTTTTCTTGAACTAGAGGTTAAATTAGGCTAACATACCCCTTTCTTCGGATCGGCGATTAGCCTAATTTTCTGTTTGCTTAGCTTCGTGTTCCCCGTGTTAGTCTTGCTTTAAGATATCGCTTTAATTTTAGTTGATTGATTATTATAAGTAATCCATAATTTATATCAGTGTATTGATGTTGTTCCGACGGTTCTTCCCCACCTCGTGTCTTTCACCTGGCTGGGAAAACCACCGGTTGATCACGGTGAGCCACCCCGGTTATGGGGGTTCCCCCGCCCTCCGTCCCCCCATTCCCCCCCCTCCATACATTGCCATCCACGTCGATGGGTGATGACTCGTTTCTCACAGCTAGCGTCCGAGTCTGCATGAGAGGGGGTGACTCATGGGACTGGTGGGATCTCCCCTCCCCTACTGGTATTCTCTCTCGTCACAGTGCCTCGGGGGCGGGGCTCGGGACCTCCTCCCCCCCTTCTTCTCCGTCCTTAATGGCCGACTCAGGGGGAGGGCTCCCCTACCCCCACGTTCGGTTCCCTACCCCTTTCCCCCTCCCCTCAGTTCAGTCCGGCAGGTGTCTATCCGCCGCTACCGAACATAGAGAGGGGGGGAGGGAACCACTGGGTTTCCTATCCACTTAGGATAGTTCACACGAGCACTTACTGATATAATGGGTTTTTATTTTGTTTTTATTTTGTGTTATTTAATGTTTAGAATCTTTTGCGTTACTCCGGGGGGTTTTTTATTTCCGCCTCTCGTACTATCCCTTGCTTCGTTAGAAGTTTGACATTTATGACAAGTGAGCTTAGGCGGAGGCAGTGACTTTCTTCCCCCCTCGTAACTTTTCTACGTAATATTCATACGTAGATCTCTATCCGTCGGTCCTACTCGGCACCCACGGATAGTTTGCATATTATACCACCGGAGGTTGTCATTGGTACTCATGTATCCTCTGACTTACAGATGTTGTGCCAGGAGATTGGGTGCAGTGCCATCCTCCAAGACCCGTGCGGCCATATAGTATGCCGTTCTCATGTAGGATGTGCAGTGAAAGTGGAGGATTTTATCGTTTGGCATCATGAAGCTTGCCAAACCTGCTACTTGCTAGTAGGAGATGCCTCACTAGTAGTAAGTTTCTTAGCACTTTCTTCATTCATTCGTCACCTGGAATACTTGTTGTTATATTATACCTTTCACATATGAGACACATATTCATATAATCTCAACACAAACAGACATTCCTCCCCTATCCTCTCCCTAACTCTAGACCCTTTTTTACAGGGTTCTGATGAAGAAAAGAAGAAAGCTTTGTCGACTCTCAAATCTTGGGTAGGGGGTTTTGGCCGGAATTCGAAGGGCCACCCATACATTGCTTACCCAGGATATGGCGGACCTAGTATTCCCAGGAGCCAAGAAAGGATCAGTGGTGGACCCGATAGCGGTCGCCCCTTTGCTGGCCGACCTTCAAGTCATGATCTCCCTACAGGAGGGGGAGGGGATTTCCCAGAGGGACGTTGCCAAGAAGGACGTTGCGGCAATGAACCTCGACGTTGAAACCCATGGCTATTGACTCCATGGGTACAGGTAAGGGTGTAGTAGGGGCAGCTTCTGTGGGTTCTCAGGGCCCTTTCCTGAATTCCCTTTCTCCATCACCTTCTACTGATCCTTCTACTTCCACTTCTTTCCGGGGCTTCACTGAAGAGCAGTGGTCTGTCCGTCCTAAGGCTACTTCAGTGATCCCCAAGGCTAAGATGACCGAGGAGAAACTTAAAAAGTCTCTCCCCAAGAAATCGGTCATCCTGACAGACACTGTAACTCCGGCTCACCACCCCGGATCAGTTAGGTCAAGGGAGGCCTCTCCTCTGCGTCGAGGTCCCCCAAACATAGATCACGTAAGGATCGGGCTCAAGTCCCTCTTTTTGATCCCGAATCCTTTTCGGCTAACATTCTGGAGCAGGTGGGAGTGATCGTAGGAGCCTTGGTTGACAACAAGGTCGGCTCGGTGCTCTCCCAGCTCTCCAGTTCTGTTACGTCTTCCGGCCAGTCGATCCAATCGCTGGCGGAACGGCTGGCCTGCATCAGGAGAATGCCATCGCCGGGATCCAAACCTCGATTGCGGCAGGTTCCCCTCTATCTGTGCCACCTTCTCCTCTTCCAAATGCCAGATTCCAGCCAACTGCCGGAATTCAAGGCGGCCAACCCTTGGAGGATCGCTTCGTATGCCCCGTTTGTCAACGGAATGTTGACAATCGAAGGCATAGGAACTCGAAGGCGTGAGGACTTCGATTTCCACCTCAGAGACCTTCAACCACCATTCATTGGCTACGTCCGACTAACGGAAGCAGCGATGATGAGAGAGGACAAGGTTCCCAAGAAACAGTGATCCTCACGAGGGAAACAGGCACAGCAGACTCTAATGAGAAGTCTGGAAGAATGGGGGTGTGAAAACACCCGCATCACAGCCTTTAGGAGTCCTTTCACCATTTTTACTCCGGTGGAAGGGACTCCGCTACCACTGACCCTTAAGGTAGTGGAAGCAACCTTTCAGGCCGCCCTGAAAAGACGAGCCCCTGCCTCAACTACGAGAGACGGAACCCACCTCTCTCTTAGTCCCAGGCTCCGAGACGTACTTCGAGGGGGCAGTTCCTACTTTCTCAGTAGGTAAACTAAAGGCGGACTGTGCCACCTCTCTCTTAGTGAGAGACTCCCCAGGTTGTCGGACTCTCTCATCCAGATGGAGTACGACGCCCGGACTAGGCTCGCGAGATCCCTTTCCTCCTTGACTATGGCGGAGATGACGGCTCTTGTATACCAACAAGAGCGTTATTTAAAGTTTTGGCTAAAGGTCTGCTGCACACCATGCAGTGTGACCTTTACGACTTCCTCATAGCCAGGAGGGAAAATTGTAGGAAGCATGTTGTGGCGGAAGCTACTATCCGCCATGAACCGAATAAATGATTGCTTCCTCAATTTGGGGAACGGACCTCTTTCCAGCACCAGTAGTAGCAGAAGTCCTTCATGAGGCTTCTAAGGTTAACCAGTGCCTCAAAGTCAGGTGGGGACTGGTAGCAAAGCGGAGGCAGGAATCTTCTGGTCCTAACCCAAGGAACAAGAAGAAACCAAGGAAGTTCTCTCCCTTCCAGCCTTCTCAACAAACGTTGGTTCAGGCAGTCCCAGCATCACAAGGGCAACCATCATCGAAGGGTCAACAACAATACCTTGTTCTGACCCCTCAGTCCCAGCAATCTCAACCCTCTACTTCCTTTGCTGTCTCGCCAGCCTACAATTCCAACTATGAAAGCCAGAACTTTCAGGCTTTCAATAGGTTTGCGAGAGGCAGCAGAGCAAGAGGTGCCTCTCGATTCAGAGGATCCGGCAGGCTGCTAACAGACGGAAGAGGTTTCCGAGGAGCAAGAGGTGGCCGCCCCTCGGCAAACCAGCAGTGAGAGTCCCAAGGTAGGAGGGAGGCTGTACCTCTTCCGCTAGCGGTGGGGGTTCAGCCCTTGGGCTCAAAGTATAGTAACAAAGGGACTAGGTTGGAGTTGGCTAGAGGGCCCTCCTCCAACCAACAGATTCTATCAAGCACCAACAACGGAATTGGTAGAGTATACCGAAGACCTCCTTCTCAAAGGAGTAGTCTCAAGAGTCAAAAACAATTTAAAATTTCAAGGACGCTTGTTCAGCGTGCCAAGAAAGACTCGGTAAACCGAAGAATCATCTTAGACTTGTCCCATCTGAACTTATTCATTCATTGCGACAAGTTCAGGATGCTTGACCGTTTCGCAGGTACGGACCTTACTTCCCCTTGGGGCCGTCACAACCTCTATAGATCTTACAGATGCCTACTATCATGTTCCCATAGCCAGACACTTCCATCCATTCCTAGGCTTCAAACTAGGCAACAGATCCTACTCCTTCAAGGTAATGCCATTCGGGCTCAACATAGCCCCCAGGATCTTCACCAAATTGGCGGAAGCAGTAGTGCAAGAGCTAAGGAAACAGGGAATAATGTTAGTGGGCTTATCTGGACGATTGGCTTATTTGGGCAAAGAACCCCAAAGAATGCAAAGAAGCAACGGTCAGAGTGATCAAATTCCTGGAACATTTAGGTTTTCAAATAAACAAAACCAAGTCCAGACTAACACCGGAATCTCGATTCCAGTGGTTAGGTCCTTCAGTGGGACTTACAACGCCACACTCTATCAATTCCGTCGTTGAAAAGGAAAGAAATTGCAAGAGCTACAAAACAATTTCTCAAACGACAACAAACATCCAGGAGGTGCCAGGAGAGGATCCTGGGCTCACTCCAGTTTGCATCAGTCACAGACGTTCTGCTCAGAGCCAAACTCAAATATAATAAACAGAGTATGGCGCTCAAGAGCGAATTGCAGATCACGGGACAAACTAGCCTCTATCCCAGCGATCTTACGGAAACGTCTCCGTCCCTGGACGGAGACAAAGAACCTTTTCAAAAGCAATTCCTCTACAGTTTCCCCCTCCATCATTAGTGATCCACACAGACGCCTCACTAACAGGGTGGGGAGGATACTCCCAGTACGAAAAAGTTCAAGGAACTTGGTCGTTAACATTCCGCCAGCTACATATCAATGTACTGGAGGCCATGGCAGTATTCCTCACACTGAAACGGCTCCGCCCGCCCAAGAAATCTCATTTCAAATTAGTTCTGGACAGTGCAGTAGTAGTACACTGCATCAACAGGGGCGGATCCAAGTCAAGCCACTTGAACCATGTCATGATAGCCATCTTTTCTCTGGCAAGCAAAAACAAATGGCACCTGTCAGCCACTCACCTGGCAGGAGTCAAGAACGTAGTAGCAGACGCTCTATCGCGCTCCGCTCCGTTGGAATCGGAGTGGACACTGGACAGGAGTTCATTCAATTGGATCAGTCTACAAGTCCCCGGACTCCAAGTAGACCTCTTCGCCACGGAGTCAAACCACAAACTCCCTTGTTACGTGGCACCCAACCTCGATCCTCTAGCATACGCTACGGATGCAATGATCCTCGATTGGAACGAATGGAAGAATATTTACCTCTTCCCTCCGGTGAACCTTCTCATGAAAGTTTTAGACAAACTCAGGACATTCAAAGGCCAAGTAGCTCTAGTAGCTCCCAACTGGCCCAAGAGCAATTGGTTCCCTCTACTCCTAGAGTTGAGACTCCGACCACTACGGATTCCCAACCCCAAAACTAACCCAGTTAGTGCAAAACTCAGACTGTGTCCGCTTCCTCAAGAATTCAGAAAACCCTAACTTTATGGATTTTCTGAAATTTGCAGCCATGAGGAATGCAGAAATTGATCCCCAGAATATCTCATTCTTGGAATCAGATAAAAGAGAATCTACTCTCCGGCAATATGATTCATCTGTCAAGAAACTAGCAGAGTTCCTTAAGTTGTCAAATTCTCAAGTCATGACAACGAACCTAGCCATAACTTTCTTCAGATCATTGTTTGAGAAAGGCTTAGCAGCAAGCACTATCACTACGACCAAATCAGCTCTTAAAAAGATCTTCCAATTTGGTTTTAGCATAGACCTTACGGATTCGTACTTTACGTCCATACCAAAAGCTTGTGCTAGATTAAGACCATCAACGAGACCTAAATCAGTCTCTTGGTTCTTAAATGATGTCCTCAAACTGGCCTCGGACATTAACAATGACTCTTGCAATTATATATCCCTCCTGAGGAAAACCCTATTCTTATTAAGTTTAGCCTCCGGAGCTAGAATATCAGAACTGTCAGCTTTATCAAGGGAACCAGGCCACATTGAGTTCCTCCCCTCAGGGGAAGTCCTCTTATCCCAGATCGCCATTTTCTAGCCAAAAAATGAAGACCCACAGGACAGATGGTCCTCGTGGAAAAATCTACCACTACCTCAAGACATTTCCCTTTGTCTGTCAACTCATTAAGAGCCTACCTAAGCAGTCAACAACTCTGAAATCTTCAGGCCCATTGTTCATTAGGAAGGAAGGTGGTACATTATCCTAAAAGGGATCAGGCAACAAATTTTATACTTCATTAAACAGGCCAATCCAGAGTCCTTTCCTCGGCCCACGATGTGAGGGCGGTGGCCACATCTATTCAATTATTTCCAACACATGAATTTGACGATCTTAAGTATACAGGCTGGAAATCTCTGACAGTTTTCAAACGGCACTACCTAAAACCTTAGAAGCCCTCAAATTTCCAGCAGTGGCAGCTGAAACACAGTTTCTCCTGATTCTTAATTTTTACTATAACTTCTTGTAGCCTTCCCTTCTACCTGCCCCATTGCACCCTTAGTTTAGTCGCCTCCATGTATTGGGTTACTTTGAGTTTGCTTTTGTTCATCATTCAATTGGATTCAGTTCCATTCTTTTGTATATATCAACTTATATTCCTGTCTTTGCCCTAACCTTGTATGTTATTGTTTGTGGTTAGGCTAACTAATTTTAAGTGATAACCCGTGTTTTAGGGCTTATACTTCCCTAGGGTGAAGACTGTAATTTTAGTTGATTATTATACTATTAACCTTACAAGTGTTTAACTTTACCTTCTTAAATTATCTGTACTGTTCCTCAAGCTTGGGTGTTTAGCATTCTCTGGTACTATTTCACAGGCCGACACAGGTCAAGCCCAGAAAAGGGATTTTGACGAAGGAAAAATCTATTTCTGGGCACGACCTGTGTCGCCCTGTGAAACCCCACCCTGTAGTTAGATTATCCTCACCCAGCTTACCCCAAGCTTGGAGGCTATCTTCAGGAATGACGTCTCAGGCGTCGGAGGCGCTCACGGTAGTAGTAGACCGGGAGCTGTAGCACGGCTCCTCCGTAGTTCGGGGTTTTGTCGAAGGAAGAAGCTAAATGGCAAGGGACCTCTGGTAGTGATTCACTCGCTCCTTACTATACCGACACTTCTATAAGAAGTGAGCGAGCCATTTATCTTGGCATTATATTGTTTCTTTTTTCTCTAGGATGAATAGCAATATTTATTCTTCAGAAATAGTATCAAAGGAACCATTTCACAGGGCGACACAGGTCGTTGCCCAGAAATAGATTTTTCCTTCGTCAAAATCCCTTAATTAAGTTTATTTGGCATTTTTATTTTGTCAGGATTCCTCCTCCTAGTTGACCAAATTAAGTTTCTGTTTTTTTTTCGTGATTGAAGCAGTCTTTGTGACTGAAGTTGAATCTGATAAGTCAGTTAATTTTGATTTGCAGGGATACTTCTGCTTGTGCATCATTTACACTTAATGAAGATGGTAGCAAAGAACACATGCTTTTCAGAACTCTTCAACCAAATGAAAAGGAATATGATCTCAGGAATCAGCAAGTAAGTAGTTTTTTGAGAGTTTTTGTCCTTCACTGGCTAATTAGCTATACAGTCAAATATGTAGGGAATTTGTCATTTTTTCAAGCTAGATTAATTCATATCCATATTTATTTTAATAAATGTATTTCTTTTCTGTCTGCATATGGTAAGATAGAGCCTTGTCAGTCCCAAGATAGGCTTTCTAGTGGAAGTAATAATATTGCAAATTAATTCCTTTTACCAAATAGAAATACATATACCTGTACAACATTTCTTTCATCCAGATGAAGGCATTAGTGACTAAGCTCCTATCTAAATAACTAACTGTGATACTCTAGTTTTTGTTATCACTATGTAGGTCAGTGAATATGTAATTATGAATGTATGTGTATAATTTACCTATTATTTAAGGATTTTAAGCAAATAAAACATTTGCTTTGATGAAGAGATCTTTCCATAATTTAACTTTATAAATGCTATCTTACAATTTACATTTTTTATTGGTAGATAACTGTTGCAGATACAGCTAAATGTAGTGGTTTTTCCATGATACAGGAAAATATGGATTTTTTTTATAAGCAAAATTTTGAAAACTAAAGTAAATACTGTGTAACAATGATTTGGCAGTGCTCGTGAGTTGATGGCCCTATTTTGGCTCATATATTAAACATATTTTGTTTTATGTTTTTTTAAATTCATTTATTCTAATTTCAAATAAACCCTTCTGAAGTTGATGTATCAGCAAACTGAAAAATTTGAACAGATTACAAAGTATTGTAACATATAGTACAGTACAAATTGTCAGCCTTGTTGCTTCAGAGATTTACAGTAGTTGGTCAGCAGTGTCTCAGTGTGTTCAAGTGGATAGAGCTACAGCTAGTGTAGTATTTTAAGATTCTGATAGCATTTGATGTAGACCTGTTCAGTAGGTTTTTTTTAATCTGAGATAGAGAAACTAAACATCGCAATAAGAGATATTATTACAGATATGGAATAACATTTTATTGCATAGTTATGCTTGGTTAAAATACAGCATGAATATAACATCCCAAATAAAACATAAAAGCTTTAAAATCCATGCAATACATACATTAGAAATAAGAAAAACATATAATCTTCAAAGCCTGTAAATATTTTCCGCAATTTTACCACCAGCATAAAGAAGCAAAGTGTGGTTTTTTAACGAAACTCATAAAAAAAAGCATGGTGTTACATAATTTCCACTTTGATTATATATACTATAAAAGCAAGTAACCTTTTTCAATTTGACTGTTGTCAACTGATAATGTTCCCTTGAAGTCAGGGCCATTTAAGAAAAGGAAAAATACTGTACCAGGAATATTGGTGCAACTTTTTAGTTATTGCTCATTTATTAACTCTCCACTATAATCTGCCCAGTATGGAAGTAAATCTATGTTTTTTTATCTATGGTTTGGATTTTATGATACTTTTGTTTGTTTACTATTTAAACCAAGAATAATTTATATACTTTATTCAAAGATCAAATACAGGCTGTCTGATTAATATCCATCAATGTAACCTTCTTCGGGGTTTAGACTGATGAAAAGCATAAAATTTGGGCTCTAAGACCTTTGGTAAATTTGAGAAATATGGTACATTGCTATCATCTGCTTTGCTGTTTCTCTCCTGTCCATGGATTTAAATATTTTATGCGGTTTATTTCATATTTTATTTTTATATATTTCAGTATAGAGAGATATTATTTAATTCATATTATACATTGTAACATTGCAATATATGATTTATTTCAAATACACTGCTTCCCCATTTTTACATGGTATAATAGGTTCCAGAACTTACTGCTGAAATGCAAGTATCCCTCTAAAGATGCTTATAACTGGCTTTCAACTGACAAATACCTTGTACCTCTTAAACTAAAACTTTTATACTAACTGCCTGTTTTAACATATCACTGCTTAATTTGATTGTTCAAACAAAAATATACCTTAAATCATCACACTAAAACAATTTAATGTCATTTAAAGCTAAAATGCACCCCAAATCATCATCCCAGAACACCTAAAGTAACCTTACATTACAGTACTACTCTACTACTGTTACTCTTAAGTAGGCTATATGCACCCCTAAACTGCTTATAACTGCCTATTTTAACAGTCATCACAAAACTTGACAGTTCCAACAAAAATATACCTAGAATTATCATCCCAGAATACCCTAATATCATTTCAAAGTTATGTAGCTAAATTAAGTTCCAGCTTACAACTGTTACCCTTTTAAGTATCCTCTATCATTCAGACATGAACGTTTTCTTTTGTCTATAACTTTGAGCATTGTTGTGCTCATACTGTATGTAATACATTGGGCATACACTATATAGTATACATATATTTTCCTGTGATACACTGATACATTTATGATAAAAAAAATATTTACTACATTAAGTAATTGATTTACACGAATAGTTAACCTCACCCTCTAAAGTGCTTATTACGTAATTGCCTGTCTTGAAGGTTCAAATACTACCAAATGTATGCTTCATTCTACATCAAATATATCATTCATCATATATATCAAACTATTAACCTATTTCTGTATTAATCTTTGAAATTATTATTAATATAATTTCAAAGTCATCCTAAACATTTTACCCTTGAAAATATATATATAGTGCATATGAGAGAGAGAGAGAGAGAGAGATTTTTTAGTATCATTTGTTGGGAACATTTTCTACCCTTCATTGTCAGATTTTGACATATTTGACAGGTTTACCCTCCCCCTTGCTTCAAAGCTTTCAGGAAAAGGTTGGGAATGATATTTGTTTGTTTAAAATTGTAAATAATTTGCTATAGAAATGCATAAATGTAATTACAGTAGTATATTATTATTACATATTATTATTATTATTTGAAAATTAGTACTACTTATTATTAAGTAAATCATTTATTTCTCATACAAACGTGGTTAGACCTCCTCATCTCACATAAATTTTATTAAAAAATACTTGTGCCATCATATTTCTCTCTCTCTCTCTCAGTATACACATATTTTAATGAAAAAATACTGTAATTAGTGAATACACAGTACATGTTGTTCTAAGAAAAAAAAAAGTAAATTAGCAATAATTTTAGAGAAACAACCCAAAGAAAAATGAACAACCCAAAGAAAAATGTTCAAATTAGTGAAATTTCCCATTTGCAGACAAGTGAATGATGTGTTGCACAAAAATCCACAACAAAATGAAGTGCAAAAATGTGAAATGCATAAACATGGAGACCACTGTATCTTTTTATATTTTTGCTATCTTTTGATATATTAAATGATAAATTAGGCTATTATGTTTTATAAAGTGGTATTTTATTACAAATAACTCTCCAACTGTATTTGATTACATAGTTTTATTTTCCTCTTGCTTTCATTTGGTTTTAATTAATACATATTTTTTAAGAACAATAGTAGTAGGCTTCATATGCATTATTTTTTCGAAACTATAGCAATGTGTAAGTGTATTTGGAAATTACTCTTTTGAAAAATATTTGTTTTAGATTTTTGCAGTTTTGTTATTACTTTCAGATCAAGATCAGAGTGCAAGAAAGTATAAGAGCACTAGATGTTCTTGAAAAATTAGAGCAAGGAAAAGTTACAAATGAACTTCCCTCTAAGTTTGATCTTCAGCAACTGAGTGGCCGCCTTGACTTGACAATGCCCATAATGTCAGGTCATTCATTTGGTGGAGGAACTACAATATGCACACTGTCAAAAGACAAAAGATTCAAGTAGGTGCTCTAGTGTCTTTAATAATTTAGCAGCCAAAGTTGACTGTTTTATTCCTAATTAATATGATATGATTGACAGGTTTTTACGTGACTAATGCTTTAACCAAATGTCAGGCAGAGTAACTAGATTCAGAATCCCAGTTCAAAAGTAGTTGTTAGCCACTGGATAATCAGTAATGCCAGTCCTTCAACTAGCAGAAGTTTTTAAGTTTGTAAAATTGTTTCTTACTCATTCATTTTGTCAGAAATCTGTGCTTATACCCTTGATAATTTGAGGTAAAAATTCAATGTTATCCACACCTCATATTGGTCACTTATGATATATACCTGTGTTGTGTTTCACAACAGACCAATTACTTAGACTATATCCCAAACTGGTCCACTTCCAGATTGTGGAAGCATGTTAGCAATTACTGACTTGAGAGAAGCTCAGCATGAGCATAACCTCTTTATATAAGACATTGCGGTCATATTGTCTAGGACAAACAAAATGAGAGTCCCTTTTGGAGGTTTCAGTTTTCTGAAATTGAAAGATACCCAAAAGCCCCAGAAAGCAGGTATGAAACTCCCTCCAAGCAGGTGACCATCTTCCCCCTTACTGACAGTCCTCCTAATGTCCTCTCCAGTCTTTCAAGAAGGCATCCATATGTATTATCACTTTTACGAAGAATGGAATCAGGTTGGCCAGTTTGCCAGAGACCCCTTCAAAGTCCATGGACAGCGTGTCTTCCCAATCTCAGATGAAGGCCTTTTTTTGGCATGTGAGAGCCAGACTCTCTTAATTCCTACAGTCCCAATCTCAGGATTAGATCTACCATGGACCCAAATGGTAACATTGTCATCTGGAAAAGCTGGGCTGTGCAAGGAATCTTGTAAGTCCTTCCTATTCAGGTTTGAGTGCTTTGGGAAGAGAGCTGGCCACAAAGAATAGCCCAACAAAGTCTCAGCCTCAGAAGAGGCCTGCTGGATGTAAGGTGGGAGTTGTTCCCAAGAAACTTTTTAACTGGAGTTTGTCGACTACCACGCTCAGGTTCTTCAGCACTCTTCTCTGGTGGCTCCCCAGATTAACCAATCATCTGGGTAGGCCATCTGTTAAAATCCTTCATTCCTGAGTTCCTATAAAATAGATACAGCATGTATAAAAATTTATGCAAACAATGTTTGTTCAAATTTGATGGGTCAAGAATCACTCTTTATTCAGAGGAATACTTCTTGGGAAGACTGATGAGTGGTGGCAAATAAAGGCATCTTTCTCTATGACCCCCCTTGTAAAAGGGGTCTGGTTTTTGGAAAAAACTACTTTAGAGGAGGGTGAGGATGAGATCAACTCTACCTTAGCCCATTGTGAATTATACTGTCTTCCAAGGGGAGGACTACCACTGCATGTTATGCTGTGGAGGACAATCCAACCATGCAAGTCCTATGGAGTTCCACCTCTTCCCTTCCTTGTTATACACAGTCCAGAAGTTTATTTTTCTTTCCCTGGTAGGAATGTCTTTTTGCTTTGAAAGGGGTGCTGATGCTATTTGTGACCTATCTTCGGTTGTCGGAGGGGTCCTTTAGTAGTGAGTGGAGGCTTATGTAGCTCTGATTAACACCAAGCATTCTGAGGCAAAGAAAGAGGAAACTCTCAAGGGTAGTTTCCCAGATTCCTATTTTTTAAGAATATATATACAATTCTGTTGTTGGACTCATTCAAAGATTTGTGTGACAACAGACTTGACTCTTCAAAAAAGGTCCTAACAGATAGGGGAAGAAAGCAGTAGGAATGTTACATTGGGGAGCAATGCAAGCCTTAATGCAACATTCCAGAAATTTTAAGTCTAAATTATTATGCCCTTTAGACTAATCTGCTATGAACTGATTTGTTTAACTAACCCAAGCTACTGTTTTATATGGCTTAGGTTAATGCTTCTAGTATAATCTGTGTTGTTCTAACACACTGCTCATCTTAGGCTTATTTAAAACCTATGATATAAAGCATAGAGAAAATAACCCTCTTATGATCTGGTTTTCTGCTTTATGTAGCTGAGTCTACCGTTTTGTCTGATACTCGGCCACGCTGTTTCTAAGCTAGCAGCAACATATTCCCTTAAAAAGTGATTCCTACTTAATCTGGTTAGGATACTGCCGGTTTTAGGTTTTTATAACTTTTAGGGATACAGGCTACATAAGACCTTACTAGTATGTAGCCTTACAGATAGGCTACCAAGTTGTAAAAATTAGGTTATTTTTTATTGAGCCTAGAATATTCTTTATTATATTATATATGATAATCCTAGGCTTACTTTTTCTTCTTAGCCTAACCCAGATTATTATAGATCATATTTAAATGTATAGGCTATATAAAACAAACATACTAATATTTACCCTTATAGTTAAACTACTATTTTTATCTAACCCAGATTGTTATAAAACAGTAACCCAATAATGTTATAACTAAGCTATCACTTACTCCAATCTAGGATACTGCCTAATGTAAATTATTTGATTCACACTTAAAGGTATGGGTTACGGAACAACACAATTACCTTAGCATGTAGCCTATAAACTAGGTTATCATCTCATCCGGCACAGGTTACTATTTTAATCTAGCCCTAGGTAATTTTGTCTAGGCTAATAATTTAGTCCAATAATGGATGTTTAGTTAAAGTTTATCACTTGATATAAGACATTGTCTAGTCCTGGATTATTTGGATCATGTTTAAGTATACAGGTTATTTAAAGAAGAAAATTTGTAGCATGTTAATTAAATCCTAAGGAACCTTGGTGTAAGAATAGGCTGTTGCCTAGGGCCATAAAACTATATGTGGTAAAATGTTGTTACTTACCTTAGTTTAAATTACCACCTAATCCAGGTTGTTTAAATCACCTTTTGGATATGTAATCCTAGTTTATAAGCTACAAACAAAATCCACTGAATCTGTTGGGCTATTATCTCATGTAGGCTACCACCTAGGCTATTGTAGACATCGTTATCTGAAAGGATTATCTAAATTAGTATTAAATTGTGGAGCATTTCAAATTTGGACTTCTCACAAATTGCAAACAAGTACGTAATCATTAGAAAGTACCAACCATGTGCTCATAAAACAAGGGCCGGTATTCGGCCGTCATATAAAAGATTAACACTTCTTTCACAGTTTAAAGTAACAATTTTTAACTGGAACTTAAAAATAAGCATTAACTTTCAAGTTTAGATGTTTCCATGATCCTTTATAACAAAATTTAGAACTGAAGTGATCTTTAGTAAACACTGGTCTAAGTATTCACTTTACACTGACAAGAGAGGTAAAGGTTCATGGTCTTTTAACTGCCCCAGTTGTAATCAAGTACAATGCAGCAATAGTCACTTCTTCTTACAGATTTTGACATGGGATAAACTGGGTTCAGCCTTGCTGAAGATGAGAGAAAATGCCTTCTTGTCTTTGAGTCCATTATACTCTATTACATGTCATAGTGTTTATCATTATGACACAATATATACCCAGCTACAAGATAAGGCTAAGAGATATTTCTTTGATTGATATTAGTTTAGTCACCATGGAGAGTGCTGGCACACCAGGGAGGGGTACCAGTAACTCCTTGAGGACAAAAAAAATGACTATACTATCAAAAATTCTAATAAAATGATAAACAGCAGTAATGACCAATAAGCACCTAAACATATAAGCCATAATTGAAGGAAGTACACCTTGACTTTAGATTAGACTATAGTTTTCAATTTATATTTAAGTGTACACAACCATCATTAGTGCATGCATTGCATGTGGTTTTATTTTATAAGTTCTTTTGCAGAAATTATAGGAGGTGCAGAGTGAAAAAAGTACAATTAGAAATAATGTAGTGGTCCCCCGTATTTACAGGGGATGCATACCAGACCACCCCCGTGAATACTTGGAACCCCTATAAAAATGCTGAAAACAGCCTATTTTGTTAGTTAGAAGTCAAGAAAAATCCACTAAAAATGTTTATACTTGGTTTTTTAATAGTTTTATCACAAAAAGTGCATTTTATGATGAAATTGATAAAAACACCTAGGAATTTGTGGATACTTCTCATAGAAAAATACCACGAATATGTGAATTTTCTGCGAATAGCACAGGAAAACATTCCCGAGAGAAATCCGCGAATGTGAGAGTCCGCGAATCCGGAGAACACGAATACGGGGGGTCCACTGTATATGATTTCATATGCATTGACAAAGACAAAAATAAACCTATAAAGAGATTTCTTTGCTTTCAGAGTAGGTGTTGCACTTGATCCTTGGATGTTCCCTTTGAAGGATGAGGTTGATGAAATTTGTAGTGCATTAACACAGCCTCTATTGTGCATATCCACAGAAGCTTTTCAGAATGAAGTTAATTTGAAAGCTATGAGTAAGCTTAATGATGAAACCACAACTTTCGTTACAATAAAGTAAGTTTTGCTACTTTTATACTTATTTTGTTATATTGAGTTATGGTGTCAAGAACTTTATGCATTATGATGCATGCATAGAAAAGTGTAGGGGCACAGTATGGCTTTGTTATCATTAAGACAATGAGTCAACATAGAAATGCAAATTGTGTTACATCATTTTTATGTAACTGCCAAAAATGTTTCATTGATGTACACTAATATAATTTAACTATAGTGCTGATGCAGCTGAATTAAAGCTGCCCATTAGGAGGTGCCACATGTTTCCAAACATATGTCCTCAAACCTTTTGTTTTTAAGATACTACTGCAGTAGGATAGTGTTTATATCATGAATAATAATTGACAGAATATTGCACTATAGTGTGGCTCAGTACTATATGATTACAATATAGTATTACAGAGAAAAATATTTGTATATTTAAAGATAAAAACGTTAATGTCAGTCTTGAATTTTTGCTTACCCAGACTCATTGCAAATGAAATTTAGAGTGGCTTACTGCAAGAATAAACTCAATTAGTTTATACATTTATTCCACAAAATAATAAAAGAACTATGGTTAAAAAATTCTTACCTCACATAAGATAACACGTGATCCTTTTTTTTTTTTTCCTTATAGAGGTACTGTCCACCAGAACCAATGTGATACTCCATTTCTTGTTGGGCCAATAGGGAGAGTCTTTGCAGGAGCATCATCTCCCTTAGACCCTGGAACAGCAATGGATATCAATAACAGACTAATGATCAATTTTATATGCAAACATTTAGGTAAGTGCTTTATTTGTTGGCAAAGTGATATACATAACTTCATTTCTTTGCTATTTTTATAGTCATAACAATGCAAGTTAGTCTTGGTTATAAGGTGCTGGTTTTGTTGAAAGGTATTTTCTAGATATGTGCCTGAGGTATTTTCTAGATATGTGCCTGATTTTCTTTAAGTGCAAGAAACATATCTTGATTTTGTCAGCTCTTCTAGGTTTTAATTCAAGTTTATATGTATGTACTTAGTATAGGACTCTGATAATATATGCATGGACAAATTATTTCTAATTCTGTTTAAGCTATATTGTATAATTTTAAAGGGATATGTTCTCACTTATATTCAGTTTCAATTTGCTAAAGCATTTTTAATTACTAATTGTGTTTTCTGTGACAAACTATATGCATATTGCTTCTACATGGAGTGTCCTTGCTGCAAATATTATGCTTTTACATATTGATGAGTGTTGAAAATGCTGATACCTATTAAACTTTATGTGTATATTATAAAAAGAAAAAATTGTTTGTTGAACAAATCTTTGGCATTATGTTGAAGTAGTTAACCATGAACTTTAGAAAGTAACCTGTATTATGATGTAATAAAAAGTTATACAGGTATTAATATTATTATTATTACTATTATTTCTTAGAAGAAGTCCCTCTTTCAAACATACTATTCTGTTAAAAAGAATGGCTGTGTTCAGCAAATTGATTTTATATGATAATTTTTATATTGTTATCAATTACTTTTCTGGCTAAGCAATATTAATTAATAACTGGCCAATATATATATTGGTATTTAATAGAGAGGATGCATAGATGTTTATTTTTATTTAAAAAACCTGGGATTCTGGTGGCTGGTATATCAAAGTGCGTGTTTGTGCAGGATTCGTCGACTGTATACTGGTATACCATATACTGGTATACAGGAAAACTGGATGACTGGTCTTAATCAAGCGGGATTCGTCTCTGGGTATGCTGGTATAATTGGTCATGGCCAGGTAGGATTTATCACCGGGTATTCTGCCTGGCATTTTTTAGTTTTGCTGGTATTATGCATTTTTTTTGTCAACATGTTTCGGCCTCACAGGTCATCATCAGGACGAGCTAGCAAAGGAACTGGAGAAGCAGTGTCTTGTTGGCGGTATTTATAGCAGCACAGCTCAGCTGTTGATTTCTCATTGGCTGAGTTGGATAGTTGCTGTTTTTCTCAAGTGCAATTACTCAGGTATTTCTGGCGATGGGCCTGGGATTCCTGGCATTCTGCAGACACTCCTCATTGGCTGGCACGTTCGTGTGATATTCAAGTTTGGCTTCTCCCTCACAATGTGCAGCGCTTCCAAGAGGCGTAGGCAGCGATGGTTGGTTGTCAAAATATTAATCAGACAACTTCTTGAACATGGACTCTGATATACCAGGCACCAGAATCCCTGGTTTTTTAAAATAGAAATAAAACATTCCCACATCCTTTCTATTAAATACAGGCAGTCCCCAGTTATCGTTGGACTTGGTTATCGGCAATCCGGTTTCGTGGTGCTTGGCTAGTTCCACCATTTTCGGCGCCGAAATGCACATTTCCAGTCATTGGTGCTCATAATAGAGTATTGGGGTAAATACTTTCCTAACAGAGGCGTCATTAACCAGTTTTCATCACCAAAATCCAATTATCAGTGCCGATAAGTGCCAAAAATTGCCGGTTTTTGTTTATCGGCAGTTTTCACTTATCATCAAGCCATCAGAGCAGAACTGCTGCTGAGAACTGGGGACTTTATGTACCAATATGAATATTGATCAGTTATGAAATAATATTGCGGAGCCAGAAAGTGATTGATAAGAAGAATAGAAAAATTATCATATAATAATAATTATTATTAGGTTATTCTTATTATTATTATTATTATTATTATTATTATTATTATTATTATTATTTATTATTAACCAAACAAAAACTTCTTTCAGTTTTCTTCTGAATATTGAAAAAGAAACCCACACATTCAATTTGTAACTTGTTTACTTGTAAGTATTTACATTTAGTTTTACTCCACACTCGAGTACTTTCAGGCCCTTCTGTGGCCCATTCTCAAGAGATGTTTGGGATGTTAGCGTGGGTCAAGGCCCAGCAGTCTTCTGGAACTTCTTCTCGTTGTGCTGTCATTTATGCGATGGCTGTTCTGGTTTTCTTGAGAGTTGCCAATCCCCTCTTGTTGCTCTGATATCCTGAGCTGATGGTCAATGGGATTCACCCTTGTGGTAAGGGTGTGGTCACCGAAAGTCTGTTGGGCAGGAAACCTAATCTCCAGGTCAGCAGGGTCAATCTTAGCTTCTTTTAATATCAAAGCTCGGCTTATGGGATCTTCTGAGGTAAAACCTTTGTTTCCTTCAATTACTTTGATCTCTCTGATAAGCGCACCTTCTACTACCCTCCTGTGACTAATTTCGTTGCTTTTGTATATAAGCCTACTGTTTTTGAAATCCATCCTATGGTCATTTTCCTAACAATGTCTAGCTATAGCACTCCCCTGAGAGTTAAGCTGTACTGCCCTTCTATGTTCTTGGACTCTAGTCCTTATTCCCCTACCTGATTCCCCCACATATCTGTCTCCACAATTATTGCAATTGATTATGTATACCCCCGCTACATCATCTGTATACTGTCTTCTCCTTCCAATTTATTTTTACATACGTTTGTTTTTTAAGGTATTATCAAAGGTATATACAAATTTATATTGACTTTCTTTCATTTTTGAAGTGATTTGTTTCATTTTAGGCATAAAAGGGAGGGCAACTATTTTCTTGTTTTCTTTATTCCATGTACTCTCTACATTCGCTCTGTAAAATATTTTTCTAGCTTTGTTGAGTGCCCTTTTTCTGAACCATTCCGGGTATGCTAATGCATCGAAGCTTTTATCGATGTAATTTATTTCTTGCTCTATCTTGCAAGGGTCACACGTTCTCATTGCCCTAAGAAATAAACCTGTTAGAACCCCTATTTTTATATCATGACTATGAAAAGAGAAGAAATGAATATATGAGTTTGTATGTGTGGGCTTTCTATATGTGCTGAATTCATATCCTGTTTCTTTTCTTTCTATGAGTATGTCTAAAAAGGGCAGTTTATTATTGTTACTTTTCTCTAAAGTGAACTGGATATTGTTATCAAACTTATTGAGCTCATCTAGAAAAGTTTCTATTTTATTTCCATCCCCTTGCAGAATAGCAAAAATATCATCCAAGTATCTCCACCATCCTTGCAGTTTTAAGTTAGGGACATTCACATTAGGAACTAGATTAGTTTCGAAATATTCCATATAGATATTAAAAGAAGCTAAGATTGACCCTGCTGACCTGGAGATTAGGTTTCCTGCCCAACAGACTTTCGGTGACCACACCCTTACCACAAGGGTGAATCCCATTGACCATCAGCTCAGGATATCAGAGCGACAAGAGGGGATTGGCAACTCTCAAGAAAACCAGAACAGCCATCGCATAAATGACAGCACAACGAGAAGAAGTTCCAGAAGACTGCTGGGCCTTGACCCACGCTAACATCCCAAACATCTCTTGAGAATGGGCCACAGAAGGGCCTGAAAGTACTCGAGTGTGGAGTAAAACTAAATGTAAATACTTACAAGTAAACAAGTTACAAATTGAATGTGTAGGTTTCTTTTTCAATTATTATTATTATTATTATTATTATTATTATTATTATTATTATTATTATTATTATTATTAATTAATTAAGTGTTAACTTCAAGAGGCCACTGTCTTAAGTAAACTAATGCTTTATTTCAATATATTGACTTCATACAAAGGTTTATTAAAGAATGGTGATAATTTTGCCCAGCTTAAAGTAACTTATGGGGATTTCCTCATTTAGCTTTGTGAGAAAGTATCTTCCTACATGCCTGCATTCCTGTAGTTCCACTTAAACTTCATAGATGCTAATTTCAACTTTGGTGCAAACTTCTTACTAGGGGAGCAAACTGGTGCTTTATTTTTTCCTTCTTTTCCATGTTTCTGGAAGATTACTGGGACCCTGTGCATTCTCATTGCCCATCAAATTGCTTATCTCTTTAAATTTTTTAGATGCTTTCTCAAAATCCATTAATATGTGGCTTAACCTCTTCCTTTTTACATGCCATTTCTCTTGTAGTTGTCTTCTTTTAAAAATCATCTCTACTTTCAGTGTTCCTGCTATGAAATCCAACCAACAGTTGTTAATTTTAACATTTTCTCTTACTCTTTCGTGTGGTACCTTTGCCCATGTTTTGATTCCTTGGTTTAAGAGTTTGTATGTTGTTTTTGTAATGCTTTATTTCCAGTTTTGTAGTCTCATCTATTCATACAGCCTTGATACATGTAGTCTCTTGTTTGTAAATGTGATACATTAATATTAGAATTTGGACAATGAACTTTCATCAGAACTTGTAAAGTGTCCTCATGTGCTTCCTTTCCCATTCAAGTAGGTATACACAGTGTTGCTCTACGCAGTTTTAAGGCTATGTCATTTATATTCTTGTTATCTTATTGCACACCAGTTCAGGTATGTATTCAGTTCGTTGACCAACCCTCAATCTATCTCATAGTCACTTACATTATTTGCCCTGATCTCCAATTCTTGAGGATGTCGTGGAAAAGACATGTACTGCTTGTTTCTTTCTTGATTTGACCCTCCAGGTTGCTTCTTGGTGAAATTTAAAACTGCTCCTTTGATGGTATTGGGTGATAATGGCCCATGCCATGTTTGTTGATCTAGCTTTCAGGATAATGGGCAATTCATCCCGAGTCCTGTTTGTGTTTGTCAGGAAACTTTCAACTACAGGAGTGGCATGGGGTGATTGTCTGCTTTCCCGTTGCCCTTGTGACAGCTGGTACTTTTGGGGGTTGGTATAGCATGTTAATTCCATAGCCATTCACTATATGTAGTTTTATTATGTGTCAGAACAGGTCCGTAGTTCTTCAGACCCCTACAATGGGCAAAGTTTTATTTAATCTTTATTGATATTGATTCCAGGAAAGTTACTGAAGCCTTTCCTTTCATTCCAGCCATTTTCGAGTTTCTGGTGTTCTTGGTGCTTTGATTACAGTCAGTGACACGGATGTCATTTGAATGCCAAGACAGATAAGATGGATCACTGAGTCTGGGTTCTTGATTGGTGGCCAGTCTATTGTGTTGCTGTGTTAAGGTTATGGATTGCATCATCTCCTGAGTACCCTTCTGCGATTAGGGAAGGACAATAGCAAGTTTCTTAGCTTGCAGTATTGTGCAAGGTCTCAGTTGTGCCTTGATTCATCCTGTGTTGTCATAATATCTAATGCACTGGGTTCTCTATCATCCTATTGTTGGTTCCTTCCCATGGGGTGATTCCATACCTCATAGGTCAACTGAGTCCTTATGTGTTAGTGAGAATGCCCTGGCTCATCCTGTTTGCTTTGTTTTTGTCTATAGTGCCCCTCAGTTCTGTCTCTTCCAGTGGACTCAATTCGTATGGGTTGCTGTCATTGCACTCCAACCCAAGAACAGCCTAGGTGTCTTCAGGGATTTCTGGCTCTCATGTTCTCATTAGTCCTTATTTTGACATCTTTCACTTCTGGAGCAACCTTTTCAATAATTTTTGTGACCTTCCATGGTTACTATTTTTCACTGAAGCCTTATTATATTGGGCTTACCTTAAAGAGGATGGCTGACTCCAGTCATGACAATGGCTGCATACCATCTTCCATCTAAAGATGTTGATAGGCTTTTGTTCTCTCTAAGAGGTCTTCATCTCTCCCTATCTTCAAACTTCTTTTGTGAAACTCTTAGCTGCCAAAAATTTTGTGCTTATACACCCTTTGACTCCTTTTGTTTCACAGATTTCAGTGGGCTTTTAAGTAGTTCCTCGAGAGCACCTTCCACAGCCTCACTTATCACTTTTAAGCTATTGCCAAACTGTCTCAGCACTTTTTTTGGGCTTCATACTATCTCTGAATGAGCCTCTCATGCCAGTGGTTGGAATTTATGGAAGTAGTCATTGGCTTGGAGTTCATGGATGAGAATCTCTTTGTAATAAAGTTTCATTCTTTCAGCACTTGACTTTGGATACCTTGCTGTGCTTTTTTCATTTCCAGGAGTTCTCCTTTACTGCCCATAGGGGTCTCCATCAAGTTGCATGTCCATCTGTTCGTGTCTTTTAGGCCCTGCTCTCATATGCCTTTCTCTCAGGTCACTGGATTTGGGCTCTCCCAGCTTCCTAGCTGCAAGTGGCTAGATGTTTCATAGGGAATATTTTCCTTGCATAACTCAGGATCAGTACCTTCCTGGCTCAAGGTGCCCTTCTCATCTCTACTAATTTATTTTGCCAGGTGCTCAGCATACTTACAACCCAAAGATATGTTTTCCATTTCATTCTTTACTGACAGAAGTTACCTAGATTCCTGAGGTTGTTGGCATCTTCTGTTCTCTTCTGAGGCTCTTCTGTGTCATCCCTTCTCAGTTCATATTCAGGCTGATTATAATTCATGGGTTTTGCAGAACAAATGATGTTTTTGAAAGAGAAGTTTTTGTACAAGCCCACTAATCATAATCTTTAGCACCCTCCTCCCTTCCCCTCACTCTTCCAGATGTGGTTTGGGACAAAGGAATGAGGTAATATAGTATAGCTCATGGTGGACTGTGGTCTGGGTATGTGTAGTGAAACCTTTCTATCAGTTCATCAGGTTGGTGTAAGTAGATTTATTTTACATGTAATAAGGCCAATTGTAATTTCTGGGTTTGTGTAAAAACTTGCTTTACATATTTTTAAAATATTGTAATTTTACAAATTTGTCGTTTAAGAGTCCTACATCACATTGCCATAAATGCTCACAATCCCACCCCATTAATGCCTACATCCCCACCCCAGTAATGCCTACATCCTAACCACATAAATGCATACATCCTAACCCCATAAATAAGATTGGATGAGTGACTGCAGAACAAAGTGCTTAGCAAATAAGCTTGACGGTTTTTTCCCTTTTTGGAACACCAAATATTGCCCATTTTCCCAGTAATCATTCTTTATAACACACCAGTATATGTCATCTCTTGACAGTGGTCTTTTGTTGATAGTAATAAATAAAGCATTGTAGTTAGAACATATGTATTGAAATTTTTAGGTGTTAACTATTTTAAGGTCTCTCAACCTTAGCTTTTAGAGTAAATTAAAATGGTATTTCTGTTATTAACACAACTCCTTCCTCACAGGTGAGCTGACAAAATCTTGCAACAATTATTTGCCTTATATAGAAAGTCAGAAGGACAAGATGGTATCCGGTCTCTATGGTAAAGGGAAATGCATGCTTGGATGGGATCCTAACTATCATGCAGTATAAAATCAGTGTAGTTTCTAATTTACTTTGCATGTTAGAAGGTGGAGGTAGATAGTGTATATTTTAGATAGTGTATATTTTAAATAACTTATATTACTGCATGAAGATAATTAATTACAGGAAGTGGTGATGGTAGAGTAAGAATGTTCTTTTGACAAACACAGTAATACAATAACATCTCTTTGAATATATTTTGAGAATAGCTTACTTCACAGGAATGAATTTTGATCTTCAAGAACAAATCAAGAATTTACTGAGTAGGAGTGACTTTGTCATCTATGGTCTATATGGAGACGAACAGAGGAAATTAAAGTCAAAATTATGATATTATTCAAATATCCAGATATATTTTTCACAATACCTCTTTGTATGCTTTAACCTGCTGGAATCAAATATATTTAGATGTCATATTTACGGATTATTGAATAAAATATGCAGTATACTGCAGTCATAAAATGATGCTTTTCATTTGTTTAAAAAACCCTATTACAGCAGGCAGTCCCAGTTATTGGCAGACTTGGTTAATTGCAATCTGGTTTGATGACACTTGTCTAGTGCTATATTTCTGGTTATCGGCACTGATACATGTCTAAGAGAGAGGTGCCATCAACCAGTTTTTGTGCCAAAATCCTATCATCACCATAAATGCCATAAATCACTGAGTTTCAGTTAGTGGGGATTTTCACGTGTCATCAAGCCCGTTGGAACGGAACCCCCGTCAATAACCAGAGACTGCCTATATCTTGACTAGAATTTGGTGTTATTGTTACACTAAAGAATATTTATATATATATATATATATATGACTGGTAAAAATGTTCTGTAACAACAGAATTCCATCTAATAAAAGGAGCCCATAAAAACACCAAAATGTAGAGAGAAAAGTACTATATTTCAGAGACTGCTGTCTCTCTCTTCAGGTATATGAATGAGAAAAGTTTACAGAAAAGGTGGTATTTATACCAAGAGATCCGTCCACAAGTAAGCCAATTTAGGTCACCCCCGCTGATAATCTTCCTTTAATCTTCTTAAGCGTTGCTTGAATGAAAACTTCGTCAACGACATCTGAAATCCAAGCGCCTTTTGAGATGTTCATTACCTGCTTCTCTTTTATTAAGGCCGATTCCATCATATGACTCTTGTACCGGCAGTTGCTGCTATAAATTATATGTGACAAATTTCAGTTTATTCTATGGTTATGTTCATTTATATGGTTGAAAATAGCCGAGTTCTGTTGTCCATACCTAACTGACCGTTTGTGTTGTATTAATCTCTGGGGAAGTGATTTACCTGTAAATCCGATGTAAGATTGGTCACAGTCCTGGCATGGGATCTCATAGACCCCAGAGTCTTTGAGAGATGTCTTTTGTTGGACGTTAATCAGGGATTTGGCTAAGGTGTTTGGGTAGGTAAATGCAAAAGGGTTGGATTTCCCAAGGGTGTGGATTACTCTCTTAATCGTCTCCAGGTGAGGAATTTTTATTTCTATTTTATTGTTGGGTGTGTCTCTGGTCTTGTCTTTAGGGGGTCGGTAGAAAATTACGTTTGCTTTTTGAATTGCTTTCTCAATTATATGGTCAGGATACTTTAAAGACGAAAGTTGCTTGCGAATTAGTTCAAATTCTTTTTCCAGGAAATCTGGGGAACAAATTCGTAAGGCTCTTAAGAATAGGTTGCTAGCTACACCTATCTTGATAGTAATGTCGTGATAGCTAAAGTAGTGATATAGAAAGTGAGAACGTAGGTTTTCTGTATATGGTAAATTTGTATTCTGTCGTGTCTCTGATTATTAAAACATCAAGAAAAGGAATTTTGTTGTCTGTTTCCCATTCAACTTTAAATTTGATGCTGGGCACTAATGCGTTTAATTTTGAGAGGAATTCATTAAAATTACCCCACTTATTATCCCAAAATGTTAGGATATCATCCACGTATCTCATCCATAGCATGTTTTTGGGTTTTATTGCATTTATTACTGTAGTTTCAAAGTATTCCATGTACAGATTGGCTAAAACAGGACTTAAAGGACTACCCATACTACACCCGAATTTTTGCTTGTAGAATGATTCCCCGAATGAAAATACGTTATTAGATGCACATAATTCAACTAACTTTATTATTTTGTCAAGCGCCAATGGGAAATGATCTGAATAGGGGGATAATTTTTCCCTTAAAAACTGAAGAACGTCCTGTACTGGTACTTTTGTGAATAGGGAGTCTACGTCAAGGCTTAAAATCAACCAGCTCCTTAGCGACACAAACACTTACGAAAAACTGACGAAAAATCCCCTCCAAAGCGTTCCCACAGAATTTTTTCGGAAAGTAAGATTAATTGGCCAAGACAAAAAGAGTATTGAACTATTAGAGAAATTTAAAGTAATTAATCCTAAATTACCCTACTTTTATGGCCTTCCCAAAACTCACAAAGACAATCTTCCATTCAGACCCATCGTTTCATGCGCCGGAGCTTTCAATTACAAAATTTTTAAATGGTTAGCCGGCCTCCTTTTTCCTTTTTTAGGCACTTTTTCTCCCAGTCACATTAAACATTCGGAAGATTTTTGTCACAAATTCAGAGAAGCACATATACCACTTCACAACATAAAACTTTTAAGCCTTTACATAGACTCCCTATTCACAAAAGTACCAGTACAGGACGTTCTTCAGTTTTTAAGGGAAAAATTATCCCCCTATTCAGATCATTTCCATTGGCGCTTGACAAAATAATAAAGTTTAGTTGAATTATGTGCATCAAATAACGTATTTTCATTCGGGGAATCATTCTACAAGCAAAAATTCGGGTGTAGTATGGGTAGTCCTTAAAGTCCTGTTTTAGCCAATCTGTACATGGAATACTTTGAAACTACAGTAATAAATGCAATAAAACCCAAAAACATGCTGTGGATGAGATACGTGGATGATATCCTAACATTTTGGGATAATAAGTGGGGTAATTTTAATGAATTCCTCTCAAAATTAAACGCATTAGTGCCCAGCATCAAATTTAAAGTTGAATGGGAAACAGACAACAAAATTCCTTTTCTTGATGTTTTAATAATCAGAGACACGACAGAATACAAATTTACCATATACAGAAAACCTACGTTCTCACTTTCATATATTCACTACTTTAGCTATCACGACATTACTATCAAGATAGGTGTAGCTAGCAACCTATTCTTAAGAGCCTTACGAATTTGTTCCCTAGATTTCCTGGAAAAAGAATTTGAACTAATTCGCAAGCAACTTTCGTCTTTAAAGTATCCTGACCATATAATTGAGAAAGCAATTCAAAAAGCAAACGTAATTTTCTACCGACCCCCTAAAGACAAGACCAGAGACACACCCAACAATAAAATAATAAAAAAAATTCCTCACTTGGAGACGATTAAGAGAGTAACCCACACCCTTGGGAAATCCAACCCTTTTGCATTTACCTACCCAAACACCTTAGCCAAATCCCTGATTAACGTCCAACAAAAGACATCTCCCAAAGACTCTGGGGTCTATGAGATCCCATGCCAGGACTGTGACCAATCTTACATCGGATTTACAGGTAAATCACTTCCCCAGAGATTAATACAACACAAACGGTCAGTTAGGTATGGACAACAGAACTCGGCTATTTTCAACCATATAAATGAACATAACCATAGAATAAACTGAAATTTGTCACGTGTAATTTATAGCAGCAACTGCCGGTACAAGAGTCAAATGATGGAATCGGCCTTAATAAAAGAGAAGCAGGTAATGAACATCTCAAAAGGCGCGTGGTTTTCAGATGTCGTCAACGAAGTTTTCATTCAAGCAACGCTTAAGAAGATTAAAGGAAGATTATCAGCAGGGGTGACCTAAATTGGCTTACTTGTGGACGGATCTCTTGGTATAAATACCACCTTTTCTGTAAACTTTTCTCATTCATATACCTGAAGAGAGAGACAGCAGTCTCTGAAATATAGTACTTTTCTCTCTACATTTTGGTGGTTTTTTATGGGCTCCTTTTATTAGATAATATATATATATATATAATATATATATATATATATATATATATATATATATATATATACATATATATATATATATATATATATATATATATATATATATATATATATATATATATATATATATATATATATATGTAGTGTATATATTACAAGCCGTGTTTAGTACTAGCCCCTGGGGGGGATCAAATGTCCCTTAGTGTATTTTGCTATCTGCCCAGTAACATATGTAGTACTTTGATCAGTGGAGATGACCATTAGTAATTGTAGCAGGTGGTTCTTGGCTCTGATTGCCAAGTTTTTCTTAACTTTCCACTTTAATTTCTCTTCTTTCGACAAATCTATATCAATTGTGTTCCCTTGTGACTGTCACCAGATTCTTGCTGATACAAGTATTGGCGATTTCATCTTCTTTTAAGTGTTCAACATAATCCGTTTAGACTGAATGCTTGCCATATGAGTCACCCAGATATAGATAATAATTATTCATGAATATACCAGTTAGATTTCTGTAAGAGAAAAACTATTGTGCCGGCTTTGTCTGTCCATCCGCTCTTTTTTCTGTCCGCACTTTTTCTGTCCATCCTCAGATCTTAAAAACTAATGAGGGCAGAGTTTTGCAAATTGGTATGTCGATCATTCACTCTCCAGTCATCAAACACACCAAATTGCAGCCCTCTAGCCTAAGTAGTTTTAATTTAATTTAACATTAAAGTTAGCTATGATCGTGCTTCTGGCACCGATATAGGATAGGTCACCGCCGGGCAGTGGTTTAAGTTTTATGGGCCACGGCTCATACAGCATTATACCAAGACCACTAAAGATGGATCTATCTTCGGTGGCCTTGATTATACGCTGTACAGAAAAGTCAATTGCGCCGAAGTTTTTTTTATTTATTTATTTTTTAACAGCAGACTATGGAACCCCGATATTGACATTCTATAGCTTCCTGTAGGCGGTGTCAGAATGAATATCAGACGCCTTCACGTAACTAAACACTTCTTTCAATGTACGAGACATCACTACCATATCTGTCAATAACGATATTTGGAAATAATAAGTTAAGTTCCTTTCCCAAATAACTTCGAAGCAAATCGACGCGTTTTTAAAACAGTTATATATAAAATAGGATGGAATTTTGATACCTCTCTGATGTGCCAGGAACAGAGTGAAGGAAAACATTATATGATTTGCTTTTGTTTGATAGATACACATTTCTGATAATTATACTATATTTTTTTGCCTGTTGGAATTGCGATCATATTTATTGATTACCAATGAGGTCTTGTGACGTATATCACTTTTACATGCAGAATGAGAGCTAGTCAGCCATCCAAATAAGTGTTGAGGAGTATATGTCTTTTGTTAGTAATTTTAGTACTTGCCTGATTGCAATATAAACAATTTCCGCTAAGTTGTAGACTATTCTTGTATCAAATTGAGGCGTTCACAATATTAAGGGTCCTCAGAGCTCCAAGTCGCAATTTATTTATTTGTTTATTATTATTTTTTTTTGCGCCAAAGCCTTCTAAAAATATAATACTTTACCCATGGAAAAGCTCACTGGCATATGTAGACTCCAAAGTGGTAGAGAATCCCATTATCTAACAAGGGTGGTGATATGCACGTTTGAAAATGCCAATTTACAAACGCGTTTTTCTCACAATTTTTTTTTTCTAATCAGCCCCTAGAGACCCTTCATATTGTGAATGCCTCAATGATATCAGAATTAAAAGTAAATTAACATTCTTAAGACTGTGAAGAATGATGGCAGCTTATTGCATCTCCATCCAATGCAAGCCTGAAAACCCTATGCAGTGAAGGCTGTAACATTATCTGTACAATGCAAGCCTGAAAACGCTATGCAGTGAAGGTTGTAACATTATGTGTACAATGCAAGCCTGAAAACGCTATGCAGTGAAGGCTGTAACATTATCTGTACAATGCAAGTCTGAAAACGCTATGCAGTGAAGGCTGTAACATTATCTGTACAATGCAAGTCTGAAAATGCTATGCAGTGAAGGCTGTAACATTATCTGTACAATGCAAGCCTGAAAACGCTATGCAGTGAATGCTGTAACATTATCTGTACAAACTGTTGTCTTTGTTCGTTTAAGTTTCGCTTCTTCAGAAGCATTACTTTTGATACAGTTAAGTCTATCTTAGTTCAACCAGACCCCTGAGATGATTAACAGCTCTCCTAGCAGGGCTGTCCCGAAGGATTAGATGTGTTTGCGTGGCTAGGAACGTATTGGTTACTTAGCGACAGGACCGACAGCATATTGTGGGATCCGAGCCACATTATATCGAGAAGTGAATTTTTAATCGCCAGAAATAGAATTCCTCTGATTCCACGTTGGCAGAGCTCCAGGGAGTCGAACTCGTGACTACCGAATCGGTAGGCGAGCACGTTAACCACTTGCACAATGAGGAACCAATTTGTTTTTCATAATGAGTTAAAAGCCATAATAATGTATGATACTGTATAGTTTTCAAAACTACAAAAAATGTTAAAAGCAGGGAGCTTTCTACCGGTTGCACAACCGTCCTTTTCAGCCAGCTGAAAAATACAGTCTCATATAATATACTTATATATAAATATATATATATATCTATATATATATATATATATATAATATATACTATATATATATCGTACTATATTATTGTGGTGTTTAACTCATCATATCCTGTCACGGTATAGTGATGCACCATAAATATTGCTTTTGAGATATTGTTGACGAACTTCGAATCGACATTTCGTCGCGTAATGCGCAGGGAACTTGCTAACGAGACTTCTTGAATTGTTTTCTTGAATTGCGAGTGTTCAAACTTTCAGTCTGCGAATTCAGGCCTTGAGACCATAATTCTTTTGCCTCTGAAAAGGTAGTCTGTCATTCAATGGTTGCTTAGCAGAGCAGCAGGTTTGTGTGTGTGTGTGTGTGTGTATGTATATATATATATGATATGTATATGTATATATATATATATATATATATATCTATATATATAATATATATATATATATATCTATATATATATATATATATATATGTATAATATAATATACGTATATATATATACATATACATATACATATATATATATATATAATATATATTATATATAATATATATATATATATATATGAATAAAGAGAAATGTGTATATAGATATTTATATATTTATACATATATATGTGTATATATATTAATGAAAATATTTATATATATATATATATATATATATATATATATATATATATATATATATATATATATATATATATATATATATATATATATATATCAATGAATATATATATATATATATATATATATATATATATATATATATATATATTTATGTATGTACATGTATGTATATGTATATATGTATGTATGTATACATATATATGACTTTTTATCACATCACGTACCGTGGTTCATGCACATGTATTAAGCTACAAATGTCCTTTGATATCCAGTTCGTTCTACCTCGGAATTAATATATTTTCATATATCTTAACCGAAGGGGAAATTCTTTAATTGATACGTATATTATTTCCGAGGAAGAGCGAATTGGACATTAAAGGACATTTATAGCTGCTTAATGCACCTATATATGTGTGTTGGTGTGTATTTATATGCATATATACTATCAAAAGAAGAGTTAAAATCACGTTCATGACGCCGTTTAGAAGGTAATATTATATATTTATAGTTCAAGATAGATTTTTGCCTTCCAACCCACCCCCTCCCCCCAAAATAATAAAAAAATAAAAAAATCCCATAATCTGGACCAAGAGCAACAGCAGTACTTTCACCACAAAGCGTCGTAATGACGAGACAGGAACTTCCTTAGTGGAAGAACTTGAGAGACACATCCTCCTCCCAGGACGGTGAAGTGAGTCTTGAATGATGATGTCGAAACTCGAAACCCTGCAACCTTGACCAAACATTGGCGCATTGACAGGAGAATCAGTAGGAAGCCTCTCGTGGTTCCCCGTTTGTTAATAGTTAAAGACCTCTTCTGAAACAGACTCTGCAGTGCTTCTATGGAATGATTTTTTTTTTTAACTTAGAAAGGGAAATAAATAGACAGATGCATAGGTGAATAACTGAGACAATCTGTTTTTTCATTCAGTTACATATGAGATTAATCATTATTTAGCTAACCAACATAATGAAATACACAAAATTAGACAAATGAATAGGTGAATAACTAAGACAATCTAGTTTTTTATTCAATTATACATATCAGATTATTCATTCTTTTAGCTAACCAACCTAATGAATTGCACAAAAAGTGGACAGATGGATAGGTGAAAGCTAAGACAATCTGTTTTTTATTCTCTTATACATAAAAGATTAGTCATTCTTCTAGCTAATTAACATAGTAAAAAATACAAAAAGTGGATAGATCAATAGGTGAATAATTAAGACAATCTAATTTTTCATAGTTATATATATCAGACAAATCATTCTTTTAACTAACCAGCATAATGAAATGCACAAAATTAGACATGAATAGGCGAATAGCTAAGGCAATCTGTTTTTTCATTCAGTTATACATATCAGATTAGTCATTCTTTTAGCTAACCAACATAATGAAATGCACAAAAAGTGGAAAATGAATAGTTGAATAACTAGCGATCTGTT
The DNA here is from genome assembly GCF_015104395.2 of Macrobrachium nipponense. Classification (NCBI taxonomy): domain Eukaryota; kingdom Metazoa; phylum Arthropoda; class Malacostraca; order Decapoda; family Palaemonidae; genus Macrobrachium; species Macrobrachium nipponense. Next base: position 192,618 of record NC_087216.1, read on the forward strand.
TTTTTATACAGTTAGATATAAGATTAATCATTCTTTAGCTATCCAACATAATGAAATGCACAAAATTAGACATGAATAGGCGAATAACTAAGTCAATCTGTTTTCACATTCAGTTATACATATCAGATTAGTCATTCTTTTAGCTAACCAACTTAATGAAAAGCAGAATAAGTGAAGGAGGCCAAAGATATGTGTGAAAGTTTCGAATTGATCACTTGGCTAATGTTTACGTGGAAATTTATCCTTGCAAATATATTCGTCTCCCATTCATATAGGCGGTTTTATTTCTCAGTGAATACTTTGTGAGAGGTGGACAAAGAGGCAGGTAGAAGTGTACTGATTTTTATTACAGTCAAGGGAAATATAAATATACAGCATGCGGACGGAAATGTGGTCACCGACCCGCGAGAGAGTAAAAGTTGGTCGGCGAGACCCGATTTGTGTTTCTTGAGAGACATAAAATACAAAATATAAAAGTACACAATATGTGGTTATACAAGCTTTATACACTGACGGAAAGCCCGCTGAATGCTCTCTCAGGGGGAAGTAAGAACAACGCGAATGATGAATTATATACAGAGAAAATTATGAATAAGCGTTGTCCTTACAAATACTCCCCCCCTAAGACAATAATTAGGTATGATTGTTGGCTGACTTCTTTGTACTTCGGGTAGTCACTCGCGGAAGCGAGCTGGACGGCGGAGGCGCCCTCGGGTGCGTGATATCAGTTGCTGTGGTAGATCCTCGGGGGTTTCCGGGGACGGGATGCCTCCCCTGAGGTGATCCTCGGGGGGTTCGACCGTCTTTCGAGGGCAGGCCGCGCTCTACGGCTAGGAGGTTTGGCGATCGAAGGAGTCGCTTTTTTCCGAGGAAGATTGAGGCGCCCTGTGGAATCCGCGTCTGCGAGGTCCTCGTCCATGATGAAGGCTGGTTTCAGGCGATCGATTGTGACCCAGTCCTCGCGACCGTTGATGGATAAGAGATATGCCTTGTCAGTGCGTCGTAGGACGCGGAAGGGACCGCGGTAGGGTCTCGTTAGAGGCGGGCGGCGGGCGTCGTCCCTGACGAAGACGTGCTTGCACGATGATAGGGCCTTCGGGAGGAAACGTTTGGTTCTGTCGGAGAAGGTTTTGACGCAGGGCGTGAACTTTCCGGCGGATTCCCGAAGCCTGGCAATGGAGACGTCAGCGTCGTCGGCATTGGTCGGGAAGAACTCGCCAGGGACTGTTAATGGCTCCCCGTATACCTTCTCCGCGGGTGATGCCTCGCCGTTTGCCCGCGGGGCAGTCCTGAGACCGAGGAGGACCCACGGTAGTTGGCTCTTCCAATTTTCGTCGGTGCAGCGCGGCATCAGGGAAGCCTTGATCGAACGGTGGACTCTCTCCACCATGCCGTTAGCTGCTGGGTTGTAGGCGGTGGTGGCATGTAGCGACATTCCCATTAGGCGGGCCAGGGCAGTCCACAACTCCGACAGGAAAACTGGTCCGCGGTCTGTCGTGATTTCGTCTGGCACTCCGAATCGACTGATCCAGCTGGCGAGGAGTGCTTCGGCACATGCTTTCGTGGTCGCCTCCGACATCGGCGTTGCCTCGGGCCATCTGGTGGAGCGATCGATTACCGTCAGGAGGTACCTGGCGCCTTCCGACGGGGGCAGGGGGCCAACGACGTCTATGTGGATGTGGCCGAATCTTCGTTTCGGCTGCGGAAATTCCCCCACGCCTGATTCCGTGTGCCGACTGATTTTGCTAGTTTGGCAAGGCACGCAGGTCCTGGCCCACTCGAGGGAGTCCTTCCGAATTCCATGCCAGACGAATTTCTCCGTCAGGAGGCGCACCGTCGTCCGGCCCGAGGGGTGCGAGAGTCCGTGTATGACGTCGAACACGGCTTTCCTTCGGGAGGCTGGGATCAGCGGGCGCGGGCGGCCCGTGCTGATGTCGCAGAGGAGCGTCATGCCTGCGGGTCCGAAGGGCACGTCTTCCCACTTGAGGGCGGTGATAGCAGTGCGGTATGCGGCAGTCTCCGGGTCAGCAGCCTGTTCCCGGGCGAGGTCTTCGTAGTCGACCCCGAGACGCACGGCGTTGATTTCTATCCTCGATAGGGCGTCTGCCACAGGGTTCTTCTCGCCAGGCACGTACTGGATGGTGCAACCGAACTCTGCGATGGCTGCTAGGTGCCTCTGTTGTCTCGCTGACCAAGCGTCGCCCGCCTTGGTGAAGGCGTGTACCAAAGGGAGGTGGTCCGTCCTGATCGTAAAGGGGGAGCCCTCGAGGAGGTAGCGGAAATGTCGCACTGCTTGGTACACTGCCAGGAGTTCGCGGTCGAACGTGCTGTACCTCGTCTCGGCGGCTGACAGTTTTTTGCTGTAGAAGGCGAGTGGCTGGGGCTCGCCCTGGACCATCTGCTCGAGGACAGCCCCGCAGGCGACGTTACTGGCGTCGGTGGTGAGGCGTAAAGGTGCAGCAGGGTCTTGGTGGCATAATGTCGCCGCTCTGGCGAGGGCCCTCTTCGTCTCGTTGAAAGCCTTCTCTTGTTCGGCCTCCCACGTTAGGGCCTTTGGTTTCCCCTTCAGGACCTGTGTTAGAGGAGACATGGTGCGGGCGGCGGCGGGGATGAATCGGCGGTAGTAATTGACCATTCCGATGAACTCCTGCAGGGACTTGACCGTGGTTGGTGTTGGGAACTTCTGCACCACGCCTACCTTCGAGGCCATGGGGCGCACGCCCGTCGCGGAGATCTCGTGTCCGAGGAAGTCCACCTTCTCGGCGCCGAAGGTGCATTTGTCGAAACGGACGACCAGCCCGTTTTCCTGCAGGCGCTTCAGGACCGCTCGGACGTGATGTAGGTGCTCCTCCAAGGACCTGGAAAAAATTAAGATATCGTCGACGTAGCAGACGCAGAAGGGCAGGTCCCCCAGGATGCTGTCCATCAGGCGCTGGAAGGTGGCCCCTGCATTCCTCAGGCCGAAGGTTGAGTAATGGAAGACGAAGGAGCCCCAAAAGGCGTGATGATGGCAGTCTTGGGGACATCCTCGGGGTGCACTGGAACCTGGAAATAGGATTTTAAGAGGTCCATTTTTGTGAAGACCTTCGCCCCATGAAGGGCCCCTGTCAAATCCTGCATGTTTGGCAAGGGGTATTGGTCGGGGATTGTAGCGAGGTTGAGTCTCCTGTAGTCTCCGCAGGGCCTCCAGGTGCCGTCAGGTTTCTGTACCATGTGCAGGGGCGACGCCCAAGGGCTCGACGCTTTCTTGCAGATGCCCATTCGTTCCATCTCCGAGAACGCCTGCTTCGCCTCCTGGAGGCGGCCTGGAGGGAGTCGTCGGAACTTCGCGTGTGTCGGGGGGCCTGTGGTGGTTATGTGGTGGAATATCCCGTGCTTGGGCGGCGTCCCTGCCGCCTGACGAAGTTCCGGCTTGAAGACTTCGGGGAACTCCTGCAGGAGGTTGCCGTATTTGTGGGGGGTGGGGCGATGGTACAAATTGTAGGGGCGCCCGGGCCTGCTGCCAGTGGAAGGGAAAGGCATGTCCCCGTGTTGAGGAGGCGTTTGCGGCCCACGTCCACCAGGAGGCCGTTCTGCGCCAGGAAATCTGCCCCCAGTAGCGGGATCCTGACGTCCGCGATTGTGAATTCCCAGACGTAGTTTCGCCCCAAGATGGATATCTCGAGGGGCTTCGTGCCGTATGAACGGATGGGGGTCCCGTTTGCGGCGACGAGGGAGGTTGTTTTGTCGGGCTCGCGGCTACGGTCTTTTCCTGACGGCGGGAATATCGAGTGCATTGCCCCCGTATCCACCAACATCCTCCGGCCGGAGATCGCGTCGCGGACGTAGAACCCTACGGTGTGTGGTTCCGACGCGGCCGTTGCCACGGGCGGCCTTGGTTTTGTTTGCCGTCGCCGTTTTTGACTGCTGGAAGGTGCAAGGGCTTTCGCACCTCTTGGAGAATCTCCCGAACCTCCGGTGGAAGCGGCACCAGGAGTTTTCACCTCGCTGCGTGTGGGAGGACTTCCCTTGGGATACGGCGCCGATCTCTTGCGTTGGGTCGTCGTCGTCTTCTTCCTTCTCTGCGGCCAGGCACACGGAGGATCGGGTGGGGGGGGGGGGGGCAGCGAGCTTCGCGGCATTGTTCGACAACGTCAGCTTCTTTGCCTTCTCTAGTAGTTCGTCGTCCTCTAGGGTGTACGCGTCGGTCAGCTGCTTTTGGACGTCCGGCTCGAGTTGCCGCAGGAATATTTCGCGGCTCAGGCTGATCTCTACCTTTTTTCCGTCGGGGCCTATTTCGGGCAGACGGACGAGGCCCATCACAGTGTCCCAGGCATCTTGGGTGTCGGCGCCGCGCATGGGGTTCGCGACTAGGTCGAGGGCGCGGGCGGCCCTTTCAGCGATGGGCACGGAATAGGCTGTCAAGAGCCTTTCTTTTATCTCGTCGAGCGTGACAAGTCCGATTCGTGCTCGACCGGTCAGCCAGTTAGATATTCGGTCGAACACCTCTGTCGGGAGAGCCGCTGCGACGAGGTCAGCCTGCAGCACTTTGTTTGTGAGCCCCGCGATCCGGAATTGCCCTTCGGCTTGGAAGAACCAGGCAGACGGGTCAGCCGTTGTGAAGGGGGGCAATTTGACAGCTTGAGCGGCCGCTGTGTCAGAGTCCGTCGCTGGGGCGGGGGAGGCCCGGGTTTCCCACGAGGTACTGTTTGCGCCCATTGTCCTCTCTCACAAAAACGGTCGACAGAGTCGTGAATGGCGGGCCAAACCGTTTGAGGAAACGCCTGAACACACCTTGGGCAGGTATGCCGTTTTTAGTCCGTTAGAGGCGTTGGTTATTTCCACGGTAGGAGCTTTCAGAGATCTATACTGAGGCGCCGTATGAGTCCGTTAAAGATCTCTGAAGGTGAGCGGCGGTAGTAAGTCCCTTAATGGCTGAGCTAAAACCGCTTGGGTCACCGTCCAAACCGGGAGGTCACCAGTTGTGAGAGGTGGACAAAGAGGCAGGTAGAAGTGTACTGATTTTTATTACAGTCAAGGGAAATATAAATATACAGCATGCGGACGGAAATGTGGTCACCGACCCGCGAGAGAGTAAAAGTGGGTCGGCGAGACCCGATTTGTGTTTCTTGAGAGACATAAAATACAAAATATAAAAGTACACAATATGTGGTTATACAAGCTTTATACACTGACGGAAAGCCCGCTGAATGCTCTCTCAGGGGGAAGTAAGAACAACGCGAATGATGAATTATATACAGAGAAAATTATGAATAAGCGTTGTCCTTACAACTTCGATTACCATATTGTCAGTTGGTAATGAATCAAAGGAAGTTATTTGGATAAACATTTATAAGGAGAAATTCACTAAAATTTCACGGGTAACGTCGATGTCTACAGGATAATTAAACAAACTTTTTATTTTCAATTATTTATTTGTTTTTGGAAAGAATGGAAAAAGTCATACATTAGTCTTCATGCAGTTATTATGTATATGTGATATATATAGTATATATATATATATATCTATATATATATATATATATATATATATCTAATACATACAATATAATTCCAACATTAAGCCACTTTCTTGTTCGTACAGGCAATTGAGTTGGCGGGGCGCACCGAGCCATGGTTACGCCCACGACCCGCTAAGTGGGTCGTGGTTACGCTCTACTTGAGGTTCAAATCTACAATTTGCACAGTTGCATCGGAACTAACCCGAAACTTCAGGCGATTAATTCTGTGTCTTCTCCTCGAGTCTAAATGAGGCATTCTGCCAAAGAAGAGATCTTATAAACTTCCCCGAGGATATAATAGTCAGCATTTGCAGGCCCTGCGGTAGATCTCCCGAAAGTAAACACAAGAACGGGTAGTAGGAAATTACTGATTTAGCAAGATGCTGTAGTCTACAGATTTACAGGGCTATGCGCCATTGCCTCGAGCTTCTCTGAATCACGCTGCTTTTTATGTGTGTGTGTGTGTGTGTGTGTGTGTGTGTGCTTTCAGCGTCCTCATATTAATGAGTTGACTTATCCTCACTATTTTAGTTTTTTGTAAAATTATAACTATTGAGATGCTATTTGTCTATCCGTCCGCAGTTTTTTCTGTCCGCCCTCAGATGTAAAAAAAAAAAAAATACCTGCTGACGGTAAAGGGTTGCAAATTGGTATGTTGATCATCCATCCTTCAATCATCAAAAATAATTAGACTAAATTAAAAAAAACAGAATCCGACTGTGCATGTTATTGAGAAAGGAATTGTAGTTAAATGATATATATATATATAATATATATATATATATATATATATATATATATATATATATATATATATATATATATATATATATATATATATATATATATACTATGTATATGAGTATATATATATAAATATATGTGTGTATATATATATTTATATATATATATATATATATATATATATATATATATATATATATATATATATATATATATATATATAGCTGAATCACGAAAGTTAAGAACGTGATAAATCCATAAATAAAGATAAATGCCACGAAGGAAAAATAAACGAAGGAGGTCTGCAAGATCTTTCGACTTTAAAAGTCCTTTACTGAGCAGATACTGACATAAATACGAGAAAAGACAATACAAGAAGGTTGTATAACTGACAGATAAGGATTATAAAGGGATTAGTACCAGAATCCGACACACCTGGAAGATAAGAAACCTTCCCAAACAAGCATAAACAATGGGTGCAATTAAAGGTTTAAGACAATCATCTCAGATACAATTTCCAGACAATTAAAGGATTATAGGTGACAGCTATTCGGAACTTGGTAAACAAAAACATATTTCCAATATATGACAGACATACATTACAACAAAATTTAATAACTCTAAGGCAACTGATTTTTATTTAAGTCAGTAATTATATCTTTGAGGTCATTCTTAAACGTGTTACAAATACAAGGGTCTAAATGAAAAAGGCCACGACTAACATTGAAATTACAATGAAAAGTAAGTTGCATTAAAGCAGATTCTAAAAGATTTCGTGATAAGACATCTCTTGACCATGCAATTACCGAACTATCAATCCAATTAATTCGGTGGTTGTTTTCACTTAAATGAATGAATAATGCATTAGATTTTTGCCCAGTTTTTACAGAGTATTTATGCTGGCTTAGCATTACTTCTAAGCCTTTGCTGGACTGTCCGAGATAGAATGAGAGACAATCCATACATGGAATTTTATATATTATGTTGTTGCTTTCTCTGGGGCCATTTTTTATTAACATTCTTTAGTGTGTTATTATAGGAAAAAACAAGGTTGACATTAAAAGCTTTTAACAATGGTTTAATGGTTTCAAATCCGTTAAAATAAGGCAAACTGAGAATGTTCTTAGAATTTTCTTTCTGTGTGTTATTTACAGTATAAAACTTTTTGTTGGCTTTATTATAACAAATGTCTAATATATGTGAAGGATAGCATAAATCTTTCCCTATTTTTCTTATGTATTCAATTTCTTGATCCAAATATTGTGGACTGACAATTCGCAATGCTCGTAAAAACATAGAGGAAAAAATTGATATTTTTATATTAAGATGGTGGCCTGAGAAGAAATGAACATAAGTTAAGTTGTTAGTCGGTTTCCTATAAATACTGAATTTACATTGAAATGGTTCTCTATGTATCAAAACGTCTAAGAAAGGGAGGCAATTGTCTTTTTCTAATTCTAGAGTAAACTTAATCGATGGTACCTGGTTATTTAATTTAGAGAGTAAATCATTTACATCAATACCGACAGGTAGAACAGCTAAACAATCATCAACGTAACGATACCACTTTACAGGAATATGAATGATATTAGGTAAGTAGCGTTTTTCAAAAAATTCCATATACAGGTTTGAGAGTAATGGTGATAAAGGATTTCCCATTGCCGTGCCAAAAATTTGTTGATAAAATTCACCATTGAATATAAACTTACAATCACAAATGCACAAAGTCGTGAGTGAAATAATGTGACTTATAGGTAGAGGTAATTCATGCTGAGTTAGTTCATTACTAAGATATTCTAAAATAGAGTCTATAGGGACTTTAGTAAAAAGAGAACATACATCAAAACTAACGAATCTATCAGTAGGGCAAAGAGCAATTTTGTTTAATTTATCAACTAAATCTAGGGAATTATATATATGAGAATCGGAGATGGTTCCAAGTAACGGGGACAAGATCTTAGTGATGTATTTCGAGAGTTTATATGAAATTGAACCAACAGTACTGATAATAGGCCGCATAGGGTTATTTTCTTTGTGCGTTTTTACTAATCCGTACAAGTAAGGTAGCGGAGGAGATTTGACTGACAATTGCCTAGTAGTTCTGTTTTATCTTTAGGATACTTTTCACTATGCTATTGAAGTTTTTTATGACTTGATCAAGAGGATTTTTTGTTAGTTTTTTATAAGTCACATCATCATCCAGTAGGGCTTGCATACGTGATATGTAGTCAGCTTTATCTAAAATTACTATTCTATTTGACTTAGCTTTTGTAATGTGGATAGTATTGTCCTTTTTAAGATCGGTCAAACTTTTCTTATAGCGAGCAGGGAAGTTACTTTCATGCTTAACATTGGCAGCTCCGTAAACAATACCTTTAATCATGTCAACATGATTTTGAGGATGTGACTTATAAAAAACTAACAACAAATCCTCTTGATCAAGTCATAAAAAACTTCAATAGCATAGTGAAAAGTATCCTTAAAGATAAAACAGAACTACTAGGCAAATTGTCAGTGAAATCTCCTTCGCTACCTTACTTGTACGGATTAGTAAAAACGCACAAAGAAAATAACCCTATGCGGCCTATTATCAGTACTGTTGGTTCAATTTCATATAAACTCTCGAAATATATCACTAAGATCTTCCAGGCGTGTCGGATTCTGGTACTAATCCCTTTATAATCCTTTTCTGTCAGTTATACGAACCTTCTTGTATTGTCTTTTCTCGTATTTATGTCAGTATCTGCTCAGTAAAGGACTTTTAAAGTCGAAAGATCTTGCAGACCTCCTTCGTTTATTTTTCCTTCGTGGCATTTATCTTTATATATATATATATATATATATATATAATATATATATATATATATATATATATGTGTGTGTGTGTGTGTTTGTGTGTGTGTGTATGTGTACTCGCGTATATGTGTATGTGCGTCTGTTATAGTGAGACTTCCATGCACACACACAATGCCATTACTGCAGTCACTAATAAAAGGCTAAAATTTCTCGCCAAAAGAAAAAAGAATTATAAACTCCATTGCACGGGATTTACCAAATGGAACGTTCAACAACTACTTCCCACACATCGAATGCGAGTTAAGTGTGCAATTATCCTCTCACGTGAATTTTGCTGTCGTTAACATGACTGGCATTATTATTTTGTCGATAAAATGCTTTAAATTTGAAATTTTAGAAATTTTATGTTTCTAC
>NC_087216.1:202572-312953 GCF_015104395.2 Macrobrachium nipponense
GTAGAAACATAAAATTTCTAAAATTTCAAATTTAAAGCATTTTATCGACAAAATAATAATTCCAGGCATGTTAACGACAGCAAAATTCACGTGAGAGGATAATTGCACGCTTAACTCGCATTCGATGTGTGGGAAGTAGTTGTTGAACGTTCCATTTGGTAAATCCCGTGCAATGGAGTTTATAATTCTTTTTTCTTTTGGCGAGAAATTTTAGCCTTTTATTAGTGACTGCAGTAATGGCATTGTGTGTGTGCATGGAAGTCTCACTATAACACGCACATACACATATACGCGAGCACACACACACACACACACACACATATATATATAATATATATATATATATATATATATATATATATATATATATATATATATATATATAAAGATATGCCAACGAAATGAAAAATAATCGAAGGAGGTCTGCAAGATCTTTCGACTTTAAAAGTCCTTTACTGAGCAGATACTGACATAAATACGAGAAAAAAGACAATACAAGAAGGTTCGTATAACTGACAGATAGGGATTATAAAGGGATTAGTACCAGAATCCGACACACCTGGAAGATAAGAAACCTTCCCAAACAAGCATAAACAATGGGTGCAATTAAAGGTTTAAGACAATCATCTCAGATACAATTTCCAGACAATTAAAGGATTATAGGTGACAGCTATTCGGAACTTGGTAAACAAAACCATATTCACAATATATGACAGACATACATTACAACAAAATTTAATAACTCTAAGGCAACTGATTTTTATTTTAAGTCAGTAATTATATCTTTGAGGTCATTCTTAAACGTGTTACAAATACAAGGGTCTAAATGAAAAAGGCCACGACTAACATTGAAATTACAATGAAAAGTAAGTTGCATTAAAGCAGATTCTAAAGATTTCGTGATAAGACATCTCTTGACCATGCAATTACTGAACTATTCAATCCAATTAATTCGGTGGTTGTTTTCGCTTAAATGAATGAATAATGCATTAGATTTTTGCCCAGTTTTTACAGAGTATTTATGCTGGCTTAGCCTTACTTCTAAGCCTTTGCTGGACTGTCCGAGATAGAATGAGGGACAATCCATACATGGAATTTTATATATTATGTTGTTGCTTTCTTTCTCTGGGGCCATTTTTTATTAACATTCTTTTTAGTGTGTTATTATAGGAAAAACAAGGTTGACATTAAAAGCTTTTAACAATGGTTTAATGGTTTCAAATCCGTTAAAATAAGGCAAACTGAGAATGTTCTTAGAATTTTCTTTCTGTGTTATTTACAGTATAAAACTTTTTGTGGGCTTTATTATAACAAATGTCTAATATATGTGAAGGATAGCATAAATCTTTCCCTATTTTTCTTATGTATTCAATTTCTTGATCCAAATATTGTGGACTGACAATTCGCAATGCTCGTAAAAACATAGAGGAAAAAATTGATATTTTTATATTAAGAAGAAATGAACTAAGTTAAGTTAAGTAGTCGGTTTCCTATAAATACTGAATTTACATTGAAATGGTTCTCTATGTATCAAAACGTCTAAGAAAGGGAGGCAATTGTCTTTTTCTAATTCTAGAGTAAACTTAATCGATGGTACCTGGTTATTTAATTTAGAGAGTAAATCATTTACATCAATACCGACAGGAAGAACAGCTAAACAATCATCAACGTAACGATACCACTCTACAGGAATATGAATGATATTAGGTAAGTAGCGTTTTTTCAAAAAAAATTCCATAACAGGTTTGAGAGTAATGGTGATAAAGGATTTCCCATTGCCATGCCAAAAATTTGTTGATAAAATTCACCATTGAATATAAACTTACAATCACAAATGCACAAACTCGTGAGTGAAATAATGTGACTTATAGGTAGAGGTAATTCATGCTGAGTTAGTTCATTACTAAAGATATTCTAAAATAGAAGTCTATAAGGACTTTAGTCAAAAAGAGAACATACATCAAAACTAACGAATCTATCAGTAGGGCAAAGAGCAATTTTGTTTAATTTATCAACTAAATCTATTGAATTTATATATATGAGAATCGGAGATGGTTCCAAGTAACGGGGACAAGATCTTAGTGATATATTTCGAGAGTTTATATGAAATTGAACCAACAGTACTGATAATAGACCGCATAGGGTTTATTTTCTTTGTGCGTTTTTACTAATCCGTACAAGTAAGGTAGCGAAGGAGATTTGACTGACAATTTGCCTAGTAGTTCTGTTTTATCTTTAAGGATACTTTTCACTATGCTATTGAAGTTTTTTATGACTTGATCAAGAGGATTTTTTGTTAGTTTTTTATAAGTCACATCCTCAAAATCATGTTGACATGATTAAAGGTATTGTTTACGGAGCTGCCAATGTTAAGCATGAAAGTAACTTCCCTGCTCGCTATAAGAAAAGTTTTGACCGATCTTAAAAAGGACAATACTTATCCACATTACAAAAGCTAAGTCAAATAGTATAGTAATTTTAGATAAGGCTGACTTCATATCACGTATGCAAGCCCTACTGGATGATGATGTGACTTATAAAAAACTAACAAAAAATCCTCTTGATCAAGTCATAAAAAACTTCAATAGCATAGTGAAAAGTATCCTTAAAGATAAAACAGAACTACTAGGCAAATTGTCAGTCAATCTCCTCCGCTACCTTACTTGTACGGATTAGTAAAAACGCACAAAGAAAATAACCCTATGCGGTTCTATTATCAGTACTGTTGGTTCAATTTCTTATAAACTCTCGAAATATATCACTAAGATCTTGTCCCCGTTACTTGGAACCATCTCCGATTCTCATATATATAATTCTCTAGATTTAGTTGATAAATTAAACAAAATTACTCTTTGCCCTACTGATAGGATTCGTTAGATTTTGATGTATGTTCCTCTTTTTACTAAAGTTCCTTATAGACTCTATTTTAGAATATCTTAGTAATGAACTAACTCAGCATGAATTACCTCTACCTATAAGTCACATTATTTCACTCACGAGTTTGTGCATTTGTGATTGTAAGTTTATATTCAATGGTGAATTTTATCAACAAATTTTTGGCATGGCAATGGGAAATCCTTTATCACCATTACTCTCAAACCCTGTATAGTGGAATTTTTTTGAAAAACGCTACTTACCTAATATCATTCATATTCCTGTAGAGTGGTAAGGTTACGTTGATGATTGTTTAGCGGTTCTTCCTGTCGGTATTGATGTAAATGATTTACTCTCTAAATTAAATAAACCAGGTACCATCGATTAAGTTTACTCTAGAATTAGAAAAAGACAATTGCCTCCCTTCTTAGACGTTTTGATACATAGAGAACCATTTCAATGTAAATTCAGTATTTATAGAAACAGACTAACAACTTAACTTTATTGTTCATTTCTTTCTTCTTAATATAAAATATCAATTTTTTCCTCTATGTTTTTACGGAGCATTGCGAATTGTCAGTCCACAATATTTGGATCAAGAAATTGAATACATAAGAAAAATAGGGAAAGATTTATGCTATCCTTCACATATTTGACATTTGTTATAATAAAGCCCACAAAAAGTTTTATACTAGTAAATAACCAACACAGAAAGAAAATTCTAAGAACATTCTCAGTTTGCCTTATTTTAACGGATTTGAAACCATTAAACCATTGTTAAAAGCTTTTAATGTCAACCTTGTTTTTTTCCTATAATAACACACTAAAAAGAATGTTAATAAAAAATGGCCCCAGAGAAAGCAACAACATAATATATAAAATTCCATGTATGGATGTCCCTCATTCTATCTCGGACAGTCCAGCAAAGGCTTAGAAGTAAGGCTAAGCCAGCATATACTCCTGTAAAAACTGGGCAAAATCTAATGCATTATTCATTCATTTAAGCGAAACAACCACCGAACTTTAATTCGGATTGATAGTTCAGTTAATTGCCAATGGTCCAAGAGATGTCTTATCACGAAATCTTTTAGAATCTGCTTTAATGCAACTTACTTTTCATTGTAATTTCAATGTTAGTCGTGGCCTTTTTCATTTAGACCCTTGTATTTGTAACACGTTTAAGAATGACCTCAAAGATATAATTACTGACTTAAATAAAAATCAGTTTGCCTTAGAGTTATTAAATTTTGTTGTAATGTATGACTGTCATATATTGTGAATATGGTTTGTTTACCAAGTTCCGATAGCTGTCACCTATAATCCTTTAATTGTCTGGAAATTGTATCTGAGTGATTGTCTTAAACCTTTAATTGCACCCATTGTTTATGCTTGTTTGGGAAGGTTTCTTATCTTCAGGTGTGTCGGATTCTGGTACTAATCCCTTTATAATCCTTATCTGTCTGTTATACAACCTTCTTGTGTATTGTCTTTTCTCGTATTTATTCAGTATCTGCTTCAGTAAAGGACTTTTAAAGTCGAAAGATCTGCAGACCTCCTTCGTTTATTTTTCCTTCGTGGCATTTATCTTTATTTATGGATTTATCACGTTCTTAAACTTTCGTGATTCAGTTATACATACATATATTATATATATATATATATATATATATCTTATAATATATATATATATATATTGATATATATACCTATAATATAATATACACACATATATTTATATATATACTCATATAAATATATATATATATATATATATATATATATCTATATATATATATATATATATATATATATATATATATATATATATATATATATATATATATATATATATATATATATATATATTATATATATCTTTAACTACAGTTCCTTTCTCAATAACATGCACAGTCGGATTCTGTTTTTTTTTAATTTAGTCTAATTATTTTTGATGATTGAAGGATTGGATGATCAACATACCAATTTGCAACCCTCTACCGTCAGTAGGTTTTTTTTTTTTTTTTTTTTACATCTGAGGGCGGACAGAAAAACTGCGGACGGATAGACAAATAGCATCTCAATAGTTATTATTTTACAAAAAACTAAAATAGTGAGGATAAGTCAACTCATTAATATGAGGACGCTGAAAGTACACACACACACATAAAAAGCAGCGTGATTCAGAGAACTCGAGGCAATAATGGCGCATAGCCCTGTAAATCTGTAGACTACAGCATCTTGCTAATTCAGTAATTTCCTACTACCCGTTCTTGTGTTTACTTTCGGGAGATCTACCGCAGTGCCTGCAAATGCTGACTATTATATCCTCGGGGAAAAGTTTAATAAGATCTCTTCTTGGCAAAATGCCTCATTTAGACTCGAGGAGAAGACACAGAATTAATCGCCTGAAGTTTCGGGTTAGTTCCGATGCAACTGTGCAAATTGTAGTTTTGAACCTCAAGTAGAGCGTAACCACGACCCACTTAGCGGGTCGTGGGGCGTAACCATGGCTCGGTGCGCCCCGCCAACTCAATTGCCTGTACGAACAAGAAAGTGGCTTAATGTTGGAATTATATATATATATGTATATATGTGTTATATATATGTTATATATATATATTAAATATAATATATATATATATATATATATATATTATATATATACACATATACATAATAACTGCAGGAAGACTAATGTATGACTTTTTCCATTCTTTCCAAAAACAAATAAATAATTGAAAATAAAAAGTTTGTTTAATTATCCTGTAGACATCGAAGTTACCCGTGAAATTTTAGTGAATTTCTCCCTATAAATATTTATCCAAATAACTTCCTTTGATTCATTACCAACTGACAATATGGTTATCGAAGTATTCACTGAGAAATAAAACCGCCTATATGAATGGGAGACGAATATATTTGCAAGGATAAATTTCCACGTAAACATTAGCCAGTGATCAATTCGAAACTTTCACACATATCTTTGGCCTCCTTCACTTATTCTGCTTTTCATTATGTTGGTTAGCTAAAGAATGACTAATCTGATATGTATAACTGAATGAAAAAACAGATTGACTTAGTTATTCGCCTATTCATGTCTAATTTTGTGAATTTCATTTGTTGGATAAGCCTAAAGAATGATTAATCTGATATCTAACTGTATAAAAAAAACAGATCGCTAGTTATTCAACTATTCATTTTCCACTTTTTGTGCATTTCATTATGTTGGTTAGCTAAAAGAATGACTAATCTGATATGTATAACTGAATGAAAAAACAGATTGCCTTAGCTATTCGCCTATTCATGTCTAATTTTGCATTTCATTATGCTGGTTAGTTTAAAAGAATGATTTGTCTGATATATATAACTATGAAAAATTAGATTGTCTTAATTATTCACCTATTGATCTATCCACTTTTTGTATTTTTTTATTATGTTTTTAATTGCTAGAAGAATGACTAATCTTTTATGTATAAGAGAATAAAAAACAGATTGTCTTAGCTTTCACCTATCCATCTGTCCACTTTTTGTGCAATTCATTAGGTTGGTTAGCTAAAAGAATGAATAATCTGATATGTATAATTGAATAAAAAACTAGATTGTCTTAGTTATTCACCTATTCATTTGTCTAATTTTGTGTATTTCATTATGTTGGTTTGCTAAAGAATGATTAATCTCATATGTAACTGAATGAAAAAAACAGATTGTCTTAGTTATTCATCTATGCATCTGTCTATTTATTTCCCTTTCTAAGTTAAAAAAAAAAAATCATTCCATAGAAGCACTGCAGAGTCTGTTTCAGAAGAGGTCTTTAACTATTAACAAACGGGAAACCACGAGAGGCTTCCTACTGATTCTCCTGTCAATGCGCCAATGTTTGGTCAAGGTTGCAGGGTTTCGAGTTTCGACATCATCATTCAAGACTCACTTCACCGTCCTGGGAGGAGGATGTGTCTCTCAAGTTCTTCCACTAAGGAAGTTCCTGTCTCGTCATTACGACGCTTTGTGGTGAAAGTACTGCTGTCGCTTCTGGTCAGATTATGGGATTTTTTATTTTTTTATTATTTTTGTGGGGGGGAGGGGTGGGTTGGAAGGCAAAAATCTATCTTAAACTATAAATATATAAAATTACCTTCTAAACGGCGTCATGAACGTGACATTAACTCTTCTTTTGATCTCTCCATATGGATGATAGTATATATGCATTTAAATACACACCACACACATATATAGGTGCATTAAGCAGCTATAAATGTCCTTTAATGTCCAATTCGCTCTTCCTCGGAAATAATATACGTATCAATTAAAGAATTTCCCCTTCGGTTAAAATATATGAAAATATATTAATTCCGAGGTAGAACGAACTGGATATCAAGGACATTTGTAGCTTAATACATGTGCATGAACCACGGTACGTGATGTTGATAAAAAGTCATATATAATGTATTACAATACATAATATATACATATAACAAACATGTACCATAAAATAAATAATATATATATAATATAATCTAAATAAATTATAATATATATATAACTATATACATTAATATATATACTCATATATATGTATAAATATAAATAAATATCTATATACACATTTCTCTTTATTCATATATATATATATATATATATATATATATATATATATATATATATATTCATTAATATATATACACATATATATGTAAATATAAATAAATATCTATATACACCCCATTTCTCTTTATTCATATATATATATATATATATATATATATACGTATAATATATATATGTATATATATATATATATATATATATATATATATATATAATATATGTATATAGTATATATATATATATAATATATATATATATATATATATATATATATATATATATATATATATATGTAAGACATAGGGTTTTGATTAATAATATATTGTTCGTGCATTCTCTGTAACCTGTGGAATGTGGAGGACAGGGCAGAGTAACGACCTGAGAATAGCTGATGAATGAGTTTCTAGGGGATGGCGTGAGATAAAAGTGCTTAGTTCAGGAAGTCAATGTACGACAGTTTATGAACTCTTCTCAAAGTGCATTTGTGAAACTAGATGCAGCTAGAACCGCGAGGTGCTAGCGAACTGTGTGTTCGTATGTGCGTGTGCGCCTCTTTCTGTTAAAAGCGTTCATACCCAGGCCTATGGGAGGGATTTTGACAGAGGGCTTCGAGTCATAGGCAAAGATGCCGTGGCATTCGCCGGGGGAGTTTTTTGTGACATAGTGTTTAGTGTCCGGTTGGAAATGGGTAAGTGTTACCTTTACTTTAGCCAAAGGGATGGCTTGTTTGATGTCTTGTAAGATGTTCCATTTTATTAACTTTGTCTTTAAACTTGTGTGTGTACTTACCGGGATGTGTTCGTATCTTTGACAGACGGATCTGGAAATACCGGGGAACTAAAGAGTTACCGGAGAGGTGTGGACTTTTGGGGTGACTTGACAATGTTAGTCTGTAAGACTGGATTACTTAGTTAATTGATTTAGTTATTCTTGTAAATAAACGTTATGTTATGATGCAACTCTCTCATTTTCATTACCTGTTAGAATGGAGAGAAAGAGGTGGAGAGAGAGAGAGAGAGAGAGATGGGGTGATTGCCAGGAGAGAAAGAGAGAGAGAGCCTGTGTATGTAATGGGTGTGGGGGTCTGCCTTCCGTTTCGTGTCCACGCTTACCTTATGAATACATGGGGGTCCTTCCCCCATGTTATAGTGGTGGCAGACGGTTAAAGAGGGGATATGAAAGTTTTCTTGCTTTTCTATGCCTGGGAACGCCAATGAAGGGATGGGTGGCCAGTTAAAAGGGGTCGTGACTTAGCGATAGTTTTCGAACGACAAAGCTTTGTGGGATTGTGGAAAATCGTTAAACTGTTAGTTTTCAGTTACTTAGTGAGAAAAAATGAGAAAATATCTGTCTGTTAACTGTGCTAAAGGGAGGGAAGGATTTTATGGACTCAGCATTTTTCCCAGGGAGTCACCAGAAGCAGTGAGCGCACCCAGTGTGACTTTTGCTTGTGCAATGACGAGAGTGTTCCGAGATACCCGTGCGGGTGTGGTGTTTAATACATATATCACTGCCGTGTTCTACGAAGAATTTCGAGTTCTTTTTGTTCCCATTATGGAGTGGTGAGTGTTAAACTATTGTTTTGAAGGAGAGGGTTTTTGTTTAAATATTTCAGGGTTATGGGATTGGTTCAAGAGGTCAATAATTTTTCTTGTCTTTGCTCCATAGTGACGTGGTTTTTTCTTTTATTTCATGCGTGTTTATAATGGACGTATGCATTCGTCTTTGTTTAAAACATAGGAGTGTATTTTTCTATGCATGGGAACTGTGCTTAGATAAGCATATTTTGCTTAGTGACACAAGAGCGGCACAATTTTACGGGCTCAGCATATTGCAAGGGGAGTATGGCCTGCCTCGGGGGGATAGTAGCATGGAAGGTACCACTAGCCTCACTCGAGAGATAGTGCAGGGATGGGGATACTACTGGTATGCCTCGGGCTGTTCTGCCGCTCGACTGAGGGGTTGTTCTCAGGGGGGGAGAAATTTTTTTTTCTCAGTGTGGGTCCCCCAACTCCCCCTTTTCCTTTTTTTTCTTAGTGTTGGGGATGGATTTGGCCTTGACATTGAATGCTAAGATGTCAGCTGATTGATTAGTTGATGAAGTGAAATGCCCGTAGAGTCTTTTTTTTAGAAAAGAGATTTTTTTCTCTCTCTCTTGGAGGAAGAGAAAAGGAAATAAAAAGAGATTTTTCTTTTACGAGAATGAGGGGAAAAGTAGTTAACATGCACGGGATGTGTTATATGTTTCTTTGTGCCTTGAAAGACACAAATATAAGGGGGATACACAGATTATTTTTTTTTATTGTGTTGGAGAAATTACTTTGAAATGCCGATGATTGGTGTTGTATCTGTGTTGTGTGGCAATGGTGTTATGTCATGGTGTTGCATGCTGGAGAAATTGTATGTCATAGGATTCAGCAATACTGTTGTATGCTATTTGAATTTCACCCTTACTTGAGATTTTTGCAAGAGAATTATTGCTTTGGAGAGTTATTATTATTATTATTATTATTAATTATTATACTTGAGATGTGTCACGGAGGTTTGCTTAAGTATAATTATCATTACGGGAGAATTGATTTACGAGGGATTTGAGATATTTCATGGGAGATTATTTAATAATTATTACAGATAATTATTACAATGAATTAATGGGAGAAGTCTTGTGTTAATTAATTGTTTGAGTTTTTGTAACTTTGGAGAATATTCCAGTGATTCACGGGGATGAGTTTTGCTGAATCTTGATGAATCTGACTGGATCTTGGTGAATTGTGTGAAATTTTGCTGAACTTATGCTGAATTTTTGGAGAATGGACAAACATTAACATTGGTGATATTTTTTTGTACTGATACTGATGATTTTGATGATAGCAATTTTTTTTGATGATTTTGTGATAATGATATTTCTGATACTGATTTTTTATATACTAATACGTGGGCGTTTTAATGCTGTCAAGGGAGGTGAAATCTTTTGTGATTATGGGAAGAACTAACAACACATTATTTTAGTTTTTTTTCTTTTTTTATGAGTTCAGCAGATAATTGCTTGACATCTAGTGAGTTACGGGAGATAGTTAATGGTGCCGTTGATTTTTCTTTTCTCCTTTTTTGAAAGTTAGCCATAGCTGACACAAGTTTTTTTTTTTTACCAAGGGTGAATTTGAATTTATTTTTTTTCTCTCCAGTTAGTGTGAATATTATCTCAGTTCGTGACTTAGAGTCATTGTTCGGGAACGTGTTCGTGTTTTAGCTATTTGATGCTATAGAGTAATATAGGGGAGAATTTCTTGCATGTTTTGAATGCATACGTAATGGCACTACATCTCTGGATATTTATGTTCCAGAAATTGTGAGTTTTCTTGCACAATACCTTTGTTGTATTTGTGACGGCTTTGTGAGAGATAGGAAACTTGGCTAAGTTTTCTAATGGCTTATGTCGTAGTGCATAGGGAGAAGTCTTTGCTAAGACACTGTGAGTTTGGAATTCTGTTATAATGAGTTGTGGCACATTAGTGATTTTTTTCTAGAATTTTCTAGACAGTTTTATTTGCCGAGTTTTTGCCCTTTTTTTTTTTTAGCAGTTTATGCTACAAATGGAGAGAGTTTTTATAGTTTTTTACTATAACATTGAGTTATTCTCTGGAGAATTGGAGTTATAATTGAGATATATTATATTTGGAGAGATAATTGGAGGTATATATTATTTTGGAGTTATATTTGAGATATAATATATGGGAGATATATTTTTTTGGCCATTTTTGATATTTGCCAATGTGATGAGAGCTATGTTTAGTTCAATTATTTTGCAGCCATCTTTGTTGCAAATGGAGACACAATTTTTTGGAGATTATGGGGCAATATTTGTGAGTGTGTGAGTTAGTTGCCTTGAGTGCACATTTTTTGGAGATATATATTTATTTGGAGCCTTGTTTTGTTCCACATGGAGTTATTGGGGAAATAGAGGTAAATATTTTGTATTTGCCGAAATAGAGGTGATTATTCTCTATTCCTGGAGTGGTGTTTTTTTCTACTGACATGTGGCTATTAGAGAAATAAGAGAATAATATAAGGGGGTTGGTTATTAACCAAATGGAGGAAATATTTTTATAACCGGAGTGGTGTTATTGATATGATGTCTCATAATGGAGTTGGAATTAATCTTTGGCGGGTGACCCTCTTTTTGTGGTTATGGAGTTTTTTTTCGAGTCAAGAGGAGATTTCTGAGGTTCTCTTTTTTGGTTTCGTGTCTATTTAGAGGCAAGTGGCATTACTGCATTACGAGTCATTTGGAGATGTGTGCATTTTTCATGTTCACAAGTGTGTTATTCTTGGAGAAATATAATTTGGGAAAAGTCATGTTGAGAGAATAAGTCTTCGAGACAAATTTTTGAACACATTAGTCATATCCTGGAGTTAATTCTGTGAAATGTGTCAGTTAGACCTTTTTTTCTTGAGAATCATGAGTTTCCAAACTTATGTGTCTGACTAGACAATTTTTGTGCTGTTGTTTGAGCATGCGTCCGCAGGCGATTTTTCTGCTGACAGGCGATGTGATGAGCCGTGTGCTGAGCGTGTGCTGATTCTTTTCCTCTGATGGTGACAGATCAGAATTTTTGCAATATCTGGAAATGTTGGCTATAGCATTTCACGAAAGCGCATGTGTGAGAGTTTGCTTTCTGGCAAATTCCGGGGCTTTACATGGAGCATTTCTTGGGAAAAACGCGGGAGTTATGCATATTATACATGTATTATGTATTTTGTGATTGGGGAAATCTACTTGTGATTATTTTTTTTTTATTATTTTTCTTCCTTTTCCTACGAGATATGATTTGGGGATTGAGCTTAAGTAGCATTTCTTTTTTGGACGGGAGATTTGATTTTACCGGGAGGTGTAATTTTTCGAGGGTTATTGTTTACGTAAATGGGAGTTTGACATTAAGTCTCATTGTGATTAATTATTGAGCAGTAAAGGGGTTTTTGCTGTTAAAAGTTGGAGATTTTTACTGATTTTGTGGGTTGTTTACATATCAGAAAATGAGAGAATATATTTTTGGGTCTGGGTGTTACGTGATTCTTTTCTTTCTTGAGCTCGTTACGAATTTTTTCTTTTTTTTTTGTGAGCACATTCGAGTTCGAAATGTGAGTGCAGAATTCCGTGGAGTTGCTGTGATTTCTGAGTTGTGTGTGTGCTGATGTGCGAGTTTGGAGAATTGAGTTGGAGAACTTGATGTTTCTTTTTTTTAGAGAGTTGTGATAATGACTTATCATTTTAGTAGTCATATTAAGGGAGTTAATTGGGAGACGTTCAGTTAGTGTTTCTGACCTTTTTGAGATCGTTGTTTGATAGAGGTAGTATGTTTGGGTTAATTTTCTTAGATTGACCAAAGACTTGACTGACATACTAACACACACCCGCCAAAAGTCGTTCCCCGACACCAGCAAGACGTCCACCAGCCGTGAAGAGAGGTTGCTGCCATGTTGTCCAGGGTGATTACAAGTATTTCCATGATGGGTGATCGCGAGAATTCTACAGCGTGTTTTTTTGGGGATCTACAAGAAGCCATGAGAGTCTTCTACGATGAGGGAGGCATTCCGTCTTCCTACAGTTGCTACAGCCTGCTATAGCCTGTTGCTGTCTGTGCAGCTACTTGCAGACAAACGAAGAGGGATATTCAAGAATCCTAATGCAGAAAATATGAGAGAAAATGCGTTTTGTGTTATTGGGAGATAAAGCGTAAGACTTTATTTTATAATGCCAGAGACGTGCAGTTTTTCTTATATTTTATTTTAAGCCGGCCAGTGTTTTGTATTAAAGCAATTTTGCTAGGCGGGGGCTAGCATATAGGTGCGAGGCCGAGCAATCTGTAAGACATAGGGTTTTGATTAATAATATATTGTTCGTGCATTCTCTGTAACCTATGGAATGTGGAGGACAGGGCAGAGTAACGACCTGAGAATAGCTGATCAATTAGTTTCTAGGGGATGGCGTGAGATAAAAGTGCTTAGTTCAGGAAGTCAATGTACGACAGTTTATGAACTCTTCTCAAAGTGCATTTGTGAAACTAGATGCAGCTAGAACCGCGAGGTGCTAGCGAACTGTGTGTTCGTATGTGCGTGTGCGCCTCTTTCTGTTAAAAGCGTTCATACCCAAGCCTATGGGAGGGATTTTGACAGAGGGCTTCGAGTCATAGGCAAAGATGCCGTGGCATTCGCCGGGGAAGTTTTTTGTGACATAGTGTTTAGTGTCCGGTTGGAAATGGGTAAGTGTTACCTTTACTTTAGCCAAAGGGATGGCTTGTTTGATGTCTTGTAAGATGTTCCATTTTATTAACTTTGTCTTTAAACTTGTGTGTGTACTTACCGGGATGTGTTCTGTATCTTTGACAGACGGATCTGGAAATACCGGGGAACTAAAGAGTTACCGGAGAGGTGTGGACTTTTGGGGTGACTTGACAATGTTAGTCTGTAAGACTGGATTACTTAGTTAATTGATTTAGTTATTCTTGTAAATAAACGTTATGTTATGATGCAACTCTCTCATTTTCATTACCTGTTAGAATGGAGAGAAAGAGGTGGAGAGAGAGAGAGAGAGAGAGATGGGGTGATTGCCAGGAGAGAAAGAGAGAGAGAGCCTGTGTATGTAATGGGTGTGGGGGTCTGCCTTCCGTTTCGTGTCCACGCTTACCTTATGAATACATGGGGGTCCCCTTCCCCCTGTTTATTATTATATATATATATATATATCTATATATATATATATATATATATATGTATATATATATATATATACATTATACATATATATATATATACATACACACACAACACAAACCTGCTGCTCTGCTAAGCAACCGTTGAATGACAGACTACCTTTTCAGAGGCAAAAGAATTATGGTCTCAAGGCCTGAATTCAGAGACTGAAAGTTTGAACACTCGCAATTCAAGAAAACAATTCAAGAAGTCTCGTTAGCAAGTTCCCTGCGCATTACGCGACGAAATGTCGATTCAAAGTTCGTCAACAATATCTCAAAAGCAATATTTATGGTGCATCACTATACCGTGACAGGATATGATGAGGTAAACACCACAATAATATAGTACGTAATATTATATATATATATATATATATATATATATATATATATATAGATATGAGACTGTATTTTTCAGCTGGCTGAAAAGGACGGTTGTGCAACCGGTAGAAGCTCCCTGCTTTTAACATTTTTTGTAGTTTTGAAAACTATACAGTATCATATACATTATTGGGGCTTTTAACTCATTATGAAAAACAAATTGGTTCCTCGTTGTGCGAGTGGTTAACGTGCTCGCCTACCGATTCGGTAGTCACGAGTTCGACTCCCTGGAGCTCTGCTAACGTGGAATCAGAGGAATTCTATTTCTGGCGATTAAAAATCCACTTCTCGATATAATGTGGCTCGGATCCCACAATATGCTGTCGGTCCTGTCGCTAAGTAACCAATACGTTCCTAGCCACGCAACACATGTAATCCTTCGGGACAGCCCTGCTAGGAGAGCTGTTAATCATCTCAGGGGTCTGGTTGAACTAAGATAGACTTAACTGTATCAAAAGTAATGCTTCTGAAGAAGCGAAACTTAAACGAACAAAGACAACACAACAGTTTGTACAGATAATGTTACAGCATTCACTGCATAGCGTTTTCAGGCTTGCATTGTACAGATAATGTTAGCAGCCTTCACTGCATAGCGTTTTCAGACTTGCATTGTAACAGATAATGTTACAGCCTTCACTGCATAGCGTTTTCAGACCTTGCATTGTAACAGATAATGTTACCAGCCTTCACCTGGCATAGCGTTTTCAGGCTTGCATTGTACAGAAAATTAATGTTACAGCCTTCACTGCTCAGATAGCGTTTTCGAGGCTTCATGTACAGATAATGTTACAGCCTTCACTGCATAGCGTTTTTAAGCTTGCATTGGATGGAGATGCAATAAACTGCCATCATTCTTCACAGTCTTAAGAATGTTAATTTACTTTTAATTCTGATATCATTGAGGCGTTCACAATATGAAGGGTCTCTAGGGGCTGATTAGAAAAAAAAAAAAAAAGTGAGAAAAATGCGTTTGTAAATTGGCATTTTCAAACACGCATAGCCTATCACCACCCTTGTTTGATAATGGGATTCTCTAACCACTTTGGAGTCTACATATGCCAGTGCGCTTTTCCATGGTAAAGTATTATATTTTTAGAAGCTTTGGCGCAAAAAAAAAATAATAAACAAATAAATAAATTGCGACTTGGAGCTCTGAGGACCCTTAATATTGTGAACGCCTCAATTTGATACAAGAATAGTCTACAACTTAGCGGAAATTGTTTATATTGCAATCAGGCAAGTACTAAAATTACTAACAAAAGACTATACTCCTCAACACTTATTTGGATGGCTGACTAGCTCTCATTCTGCATGTAAAAGTGATATACGTCACAAGACCTCATTAGTAATCAATAAAATATGATCGCAATTCCAACAGGCAAAAAAATATAGTATAATTATCAGAAATGTGTATCTATCAAACAAAAGCAAATCATATAATGTTTTCCTTCACTCTGTTCCTGGCACATCAGAGAGGTATCAAAATTCCATCCTATTTTATATATAACTGTTTTAAAAACGCGTCGATTTGCTTCGAAGTTATTTGGGAAAGGAACTTAACTTATTATTTCCAAATATCGTTATTGATAGATATGGTAGTGATGTCTCGTACACTGAAAGAAGTGTTTAGTTACGTGAAGGCGTCTGATATTCATTCTGACCCCACCTACAGGAAGCTATAGAATGTCAATATCGGGGTTTCATAGTCTGCTGTTAAAAAAAAAAAATAAATAAATAAATAAATAAATAAAAAAACTTTGGCGCAATTGACTTTTCTGTACAGCGTATAATCAAGGCCACCGAAGATAGATCCATCTTTAGTGGTCTTGGTATAATGCTGTATGAGCCGTGGCCCATAAAACTTAAACCACTGCCCGGCGGTGACCTATCCTATATCGGTGCCAGAAGCACGATCATAGCTAACTTTAACGTTAAATTAAATTAAAACTACTTAGGCTAGAGGGCTGCAATTTGGTGTGTTTGATGACTGGAGAGTGAATGATCGACATACCAATTTGCAAAACTCTGCCTTCATTAGTTTTTAAGATCTGAGGACGGACAGAAAAAGTGCGGACAGAAAAAAGAGCGGATGGACAGACAAAGCCGGCACAATATTTTTTCTCTTACAGAAATATAACTGGTAAATTCATGAATAATTATTATCTATATCTGGGTGACTCATATGGCAAGCATTCAGTCTAAACGGATTATGTTGAACACTTAAAAGAAGATGAAATCGCCAGTACTTGTATCAGCAAGAATCTGGTGACAGTCACAAGGGAACACAATTGATATAGATTTGTCGAAAGAAGAGAAATTAAAGTGGAAAGTTAAGAAAAACTTGGCAATCAGAGCCAAGAACCACCTGCTACAATTATTAATGGTCATCTCCACTTATCAAAGTACTACATATGTTACTGGGCAGATAGCAAAATACACTAAGGGACATTTGATCCCCCCCAGGGGCTAGTACTAAACACGGCTTGTAATATATACATACATACATACATACATATATATATATATATTTATATATATATATATATAATATATATATATATATATATATATATATATATATATATATATAAGATATATATATATATATATAAGCGAATACCACTGTGATTTTTTAAGCTATATAATATATATATATATATATATATATATATATATATATATATATATCTAATAAAAGAAGCCCATCAAAAACACCAAAATGTAGAGAGAAAAAGTACTATATTTCAAGACTGCTGTCTCTCTCTTCAGGTATATGAATGAGAAAAGTTTACAGACAAGGTGGTATTTATACCAAGAGATCCGTCCACAAGTAAGCCAATTTAGGTCACCCCCCGCTGATATCTTCCTTTAATCTTCTTAAGCGTTGGTTGAATGAAAACTTCGTCGACGACATCTGAAATCCACGTGCCTTTTGAGATGTTCATTACCTGCTTCTCTTTTATTAAGGCCGATTCCATCATTTGACTCTTGTACCGGCAGTTGCTGCTATAAATTACATGTGACAAATTCCAGTTTATTCTATGGTTATGTTCATTTATATGGTTGAAAATAGCCGAGTTCTGTTGTCCATACCTAACTGACCGTTTGTGTTGTATTAATCTCTGGGGAAGTGATTTACCTGTAAATCCGATGTAAGATTGGTCACAGTCCTGGCATGGGATCTCATAGACCCCAGAGTCTTTGGGAGATGTCTTTTGTTGGACGTTAATCAGGGATTTGGCTAAGGTGTTTGGGTAGGTAAATGCAAAAGGGTTGGATTTCCCAAGGGTGTGGGTTACTCTCTTAATTGTCTCAAGGTAAGGAATTTTTATTTTTATTTTATTGTTGGGTGTGTCTCTGGTCTTGTCTTTAGGGGGTCGGTAGAAAATTACGTTTGCTTTTTGAATTGCTTTCTCAATTATATTGGTCAGGATACTTTAAAGACGAAAGTTGCTTGCGAATTAGTTCAAATTCTTTTTCCAGGAAATCTGGCGAACAAATTCGTAAGGCTCTTAAGAATAGGTTGCTAGCTACACCTATCTTGATAGTAATGTCGTGATAGCTAAAGTAGTGAATATATGAAAGTGAGAACGTAGGTTTTCTGTATATGGTAAATTTGTATTCTGTCATGTCTCTGATTATTAAAACATCAAGAAAAGGAATTTTGTTGTCTGTTTCCCATTCAACTTTAAATTTGATGCTGGGCACTAATGCGTTTAATTTTGAGAGGAATTCATTAAAATTACCCCACTTATTATCCCAAAATTTTAGGATATTATCCACGTATCTCATCCACAGCATGTTTTTGGGTTTTATTGCATTTATTACTGTAGTTTCAAAGTATTCCATGTACAGATTGGCTAAAACAGGACTTAAAGGACTACCCATACTACACCCGAATTTTTGCTTGTAGAATGATTCCCCGAATGAAAATACGTTATTAGATGCACATAATTCAACTAACTTTATTATTTTGTCAA
The DNA here is from genome assembly GCF_015104395.2 of Macrobrachium nipponense. NCBI lineage: Eukaryota > Metazoa > Arthropoda > Malacostraca > Decapoda > Palaemonidae > Macrobrachium > Macrobrachium nipponense. The sequence goes on from NC_087216.1 coordinate 221,165, forward strand.
GCGCCAATGGGAAATGATCTGAATAGGGGGATAATTTTTCCCTTAAAAACTGAAGAACGTCCTGTACTGGTACTTTTGTGAATAGGGAGTCTACGTCAAGCAAACGTAATTTTCTACCGACCCCTTAAAGACAAGACCAGAGACACACCCAACAATAAAATAAAAATAAAAATTCCTCACCTGGAGACGATTAAGAGAGTAATCCACACCCTTGGGAAATCCAACCCTTTTGCATTTACCTACCCAAACACCTTAGCCAAATCCCTGATTAACGTCCAACAAAAGACATCTCCCAAAGACTCTGGGGTCTATGAGATCCCATGCCAGGACTGTGACCAATCTTACATCGGATTTACAGGTAAATCACTTCCCCAGAGATTAATACAACACAAACGGTCAGTTAGGTATGGACAACAGAACTTGGCTATTTTCAACCATATAAATGAACATAACCATAGAATAAACTGGAATTTGTCACATGTAATTTATAGCAGCAACTGCCGGTACAAGAGTCAAATGATGGAATCGGCCTTAATAAAAGAGAAGCAGGTAATGAACATCTCAAAAGGCACGTGGATTTCAGATGTCGTCGACGAAGTTTTCATTCAACCAACGCTTAAGAAGATTAAAGGAAGATTATCAGCGGGGGTGACCTAAATTGGCTTACTTGTGGACGGATCTCTTGGTATAAATACCACCTTTTCTGTAAACTTTTCTCATTCATATACCTGAAGAGAGAGACAGCAGTCTCTGAAATATAGTACTTTTCTCTCTCCATTTTGGTGTTTTTATGGGCTCCTTTTATTAGATGGAATTCTGTTGTTACAGAACAATTTTTTACCAAGTCCATATATAATATAAGGGGGGTATCTCCTATATTTATAATTCGATTAATCATAAATATATAATATATATATATATATATATATATATAGGACCCTATCATATATAGATCAGGAACAGTATATATATATATAGATATATATATAATTATATCTATATATATGTATATATATATATATATATATTTTTATTTATCCAATCTATCGCTCTAATTTTTCATGGAATACTGCTATATTAATATATATATATATATTATATATATATATACTATATATATATATGATATATATAGATATATATTATATATATATATATAATATTATATATCATATTATAATATTATATAGATATATATATATATATATAATTCTCTTTAGTGTAACAATAACACCAAATTCTAGTCAAGATATAGGCAGTCTCTGGTTATTGACGGGGGTTCCGTTCCAACGGGCTTGATGACATGTGAAAATCCCCACTAACTGAAACTCAGTGATTTATGGCACTTATGGTGATGATAGGATTTTGGCACAAAAACTGGTTGATGGCACCTCTCTCTTAGACATGTATCAGTGCCGATAACCAGAAATATAGCACTAGACAAGTGTCATCAAACCAGATTGCAATTAACCAAGTCTGCCAATAACTGGGACTGCCTGCTGTAATAGGGTTTTTTAAACAAATGAAAGCATCTTTTATGACTGCAGTATACTGCATATTTTATTCAATAATCCGTAAATATGACATCTAAATATATTTGATTCCAGCAGGTTAAAGCATACAAAGAGGTATTGTGAAAAATATATCTGGATATTTGAATAATATCATAATTTTGACTTTAATTTCCTCTGTTCGTCTCCATATAGACCATAGATGACAAAGTCACTCCTACTCAGTAAATTCTTGATTTGTTCTTGAAGATCAAAATTCATTCCTGTGAAGTAAGCTATTCTCAAAATATATTCAAAGAGATGTTATTGTATTACTGTGTTTGTCAAAAGAACATTCTTACTCTACCATCACCACTTCCTGTAATTAATTATCTTCATGCAGTAATATAAGTTATTTAAAATATACACTATCTACCTCCACCTTCTAACATGCAAAGTAAATTAGAAACTACACTGATTTTATACTGCATGATAGTTAGGATCCCATCCAAGCATGCATTTCCCTTTACCATAGAGACCGGATACCATCTTGTCCTTCTGACTTTCTATATAAGGCAAATAATTGTTGCAAGATTTTGTCAGCTCACCTGTGAGGAAGGAGTTGTGTTAATAACAGAAATACCATTTTAATTTACTCTAAAAGCTAAAGATGAGAGAACTTAAAATAGTTAACACCTGAAAATTTCAATACATATGTTCTAACTACGATGCTTTATTTATTACTATCAACAAAAGAGATGACATATACTGGTGTGTTGTAAAGAATGATTACTGGGAAAATTGGCAATAATTTGTGTTCCAAAAAAGGAAAAAACCCTCAAGCTTATTTGCTAAGCACTTTGTTCTGCAGTCACTCATCCAATCTTATTTATGGGGTTGGGATGTATGCATTTATGTGGTTAGGATGTAGGCATTACTGGGGTGGGATTGTGAGCATTTATGGCAATGTGATGTAGGACTCTTAAACAACAAATTTGTAAAATTACAATATTTTAAAAATATGTAAAGCAAGTTTTTACACAAACCCAGATATTACAATTGGCCTTATTACATGTAACATAAATCTACTTACACCAACCTAATGAACTGATAGAAAGGTTTCACTACACATACCCAGACCACAGTCCATCATGAGCTATACTATATTACCTCATTCCTTTGTCCCAAACCTCATCTGGAAGAGTGAGGGGAAGGGAGGAGGGTGCTAAAGATTATGATTAGTGGGCTTGTACAAAAACTTTTTTCTTTCAAAAACATCATTTGTTCTGCAAAACCCATGAATTATAATCAGCCTGAATATGAACTGAGAAGGGATGACACAGAAGAGCCTCAGAAGAGAACAGAAGATGCCAACAACCTCAGGAATCTAGGTAACTTCTGTCAGTAAAGAATGAAATGGAAAACATATATTTGGGTTGTAAGTATGCTAAGCAAAATAAAGTAGTAGAGATGAGGAGGGCACCTTGAGCCAGGAAGGTACTGATCCTGAGTTAACCAAGGAAAATATTCCTTATGAAACATCTAGCCACTTGCAGCTAGGAAGCTGGGAGAGCCCAAATCCAGTGACCTGAGAGAAAGGCATATGAGAGCAGGGCCTAAAAGACACGAACAGATGGACATGCAACTTGATGGAGACCCCTACGGGCAGTAAAGGAGAACTCCTGGAAAAGAAAAAAGCACAGCAAGGTATCCAAAGTCAAGCGCTGAAAGAATGAAACTTTATTACAAAGAGATTCTCATCCATGACCTCCAAGCCAATGACTACCTCCATAAATTCCAACCACTGGCATGAGAGGCTCCATCAGAGATAGTAAGACGCCCCAAAAAAGTGCTGAGACAGTTTGGCAATAGCTTAAAAGTGATAAGTGAGGCTGTGAAAGGTGCTCTCAAGGAACTACTTAAAAGCCCACTGAAATCTGTGAAACAACAGGAGTCAAAGGGTATATAAGCACAAAATTTTTGGCAGCTAAGAGTTTGTTCCCCCCAAAAAAGTTTGAAGATAGGGAGAGATGAAGACCTCTTAGAGAGAACAAAAGCCTATCAACATCTTTAGATGGAAGATGGTATGCAGCATCCATTGTCATGACTGAAGTCAGCCATCCTCTTTAAGGTAAGCCCAATATAATCAGGCTTCAGTGAAACATAGTAACCATGGAAGGTCACAAAAATGAGTGAAAAGGTTGCTCCAGAAGTGAAAGATGTCAAAATCAGAACTATTGAGAACACGAGAGCCAGAAATCACTGAAGACACCTAGGCTGTTCTTGGGTTGGAGTGCAATGACAGCAACCCATACGAATTGAGTCCACTGGAAGAGACAGAACTGAGGGGCACTATAGACAGAAACAAAGCAAACAGGATGAGCCAGGGCATTCTCACTAACACCTAAGGACTCAGTTGACCTATGAGGTATGGAATCACCCCATGGGAAGGAACCAACAATAGGATGATAGAGAACCCAGTGCATAAGATATTATGACAACACAGGATGAATCAAGGCACAACTGAGACCTTGCACAATACTGCAAGCTAAGAAACTTGCTATTGTCCTTCCCTAATCGTAGAAGGGTACTCAGGAGAAGATGCAACCCACAACCTTAACACAGCAACACAATAGACTGGCCACCAATCAAGAACCCAGTCTCAGTGATCCATCTTATCTGTCTTGGCATTCAAATGACATCCGTGTCACTGACTGTAATCAAAGCACCAAGAACACCAGAAACTCAAAAATGGCTGGAATGAAAGGAAAGGCTTCAGTAACTTTCCTGGAATCAATATCAATAAGGATTAAATAAAACTTTGCCCATTGTAGGGGTCTGATGAACTAAGGACCTGTTCTGACACATAATAAAACTACATATAGTGAATGGCTATGGAATTAACATGCTTTGCCAACCCCCAAAAGTACCGGCTGTCACAAGGGCAACGGGAAAGCAGACAATCACCCCAAGCCATTCCTGTAGTTGAAAGTTTCCTGACAAACACAAACAGGACTCGGGATGAATTGCCCATTATCCTGAAAGCTAGATCAACAAACATGGCATGGGCCATTATCACCCAATACTATCAAAGGAGCAGTTTTAAATTTCACCAAGAAGCAACCTGGAGGGTCAAAACAAGAGAAAAAAGCAGTACATGTCTTTTCCACGACACCCTCAAGAATTGGAGATCAGGGCAATTAATGTAAGTGACTATGAGATAGATTGAGGGTTGGTCAACAAACTGAATACATACCTGAACTGGTGTGCAATAAGATAACAAGAATATAAATGACATAGCCTTAAAACTGCGTAGAGCAACACTGTGTATACCTACTTGAATGGGAAAGGAAGCACATGAGGACACTTTGCAAGTTCTGATGAAAGTTCATTGTCCAAATTCTAATATTAATGTATCACATTTACAAACAAGAGACTACATGTATAACAAGGCTGTATGAATAGATGAGACTACAAAACTGGAAATAAAGCATTACAAAAACAACATACAAACTCTTAAACCAAGGAATCAAAACATGGGCAAAGGTACCACATGAAAGAGTAAGAGAAAATGTTAAAATTAACAACTGTTGGTTGGATTTCATGGCAGGAACACTGAAAGTAGAGATGATTTTTAAAAGAAGACAACTACAAGAGAAATGGCATGTAAAAAGGAAGAGGTTAAGCCACATATTTATGGATTTTGAGAAAGCATCTAACAAATTTAAAGAGATAAGCAATTTGATGGGCAATGAGAATGCACAGGGTCCCAGTAATCTTCCAGAAACACGGAAAAGAAGGAAAAAATAAAGCACCAGTTTGCTCCCCTAGTAAGAAGTTTGCACCAAAGTTGAAATTAGCATCTATGAAGTTTCAGTGGAACTACAAGAATGCGGGCATGTAGGAAGATACTTTCTCACAAACAAAGCTAAATGAGGAAATCCCCATAAGTTACTTTAAGCTGGGCAAAATTATCACCATTCTTTAATAAACCTTTGTATGAAGTCAACATATTGAAATAAAGCATTAGTTTACTTGAAACAGTGGCCTCTTGAAGTTAACACTTAATTAATAATAATAATAATAATAATAATAATAATAATAATAATAATAATATGTGGCGCCGTGGAGGAGTGGGTTAGGTCCTCAATGGACTAAGTCAAGTTAAGCAACATTGGGACTGGTCAGTCGTTGGATGGGTGACCGCTCTCCTCGGCGTTGATTCCTTGGGAAAGGATCTTTACCATAATTTCCTCAGTCTACTCAGCTGTAAATGAGTACCTATCCCTGATGGGGTAGGGTCCAACTATGGGTTAAATAGCAAAACTCAGCAATGATAGAAAGAAATGAAGGAATAAACGACAACGACGTAAATGGAACCTCTGTCAACAGAGGAGCTTCGTCCGGCAACCAGGTATTCAACCCAATTGAAGGGGAAGAAGGTCAGGTACTTGGAGGTCATCATCCAGCAACTGATCACCACAACAAAAGTAATCAACAGCCTGAGATTGGAGCTACAGAAGCAAAAAGGAGGAAATGGACAAGAGAAGAAAATAAGGAAATATGGAGATGCTACATCAGAATCAACCCGACGGAGAGAGGATATAGAAGAAGAATTGTCAACATCTGGAATGGGAGGAATAACACCCCCCAAACAGAGCAGAGGCTGGCAGACCAAGTAAGGAACATAAAGAAAAACAACTGGCTCTCCCCAACAGAAAGAGAAGAACTGGAAAGGGAAATGTCACACGACAACGAATTACACGAAGACGAACTGAGAGACGATGTCACAGAAGACGACAAGGAGGATGAGGTATCAAACAACGACACACGAAGAAACACCGACGAAGTAACAGAGAGGACGGAATGGGTAGAAAAGATTAGACAATGGATGGAGCCAGATACAGAGAGAACAAAGATCCCCTCTATGAAAGCCTACAACACCAAGAAATTAAGGGAGAAAACAAGTAAGGTCAATGAAATAATGGGCATAATACACACCACCAGTATCACAGAAACAAATAACTTGGTATATGCAGGAGCAAGATTAGTAGCAGAACTGATGGGGATTCGAACACCAACACCACCAGCACAACCAACCCAACAGAAACCAAAACAGCAACCTCCTTGGAAAAGGCGCCTGGAAAAGCAAATCATGGTGATGAGATCTGACTTGAGTAAACTGAAAGAGATGGCAGAAAAAAGGCTAAGAAGCAAGAAAACAAGGGAGGAACTCAACGAGAAATACAAAGTACAAGAGAGGGGACTAAGCAACACAATAGAAGATGTAAAACAGAGGCTTAAGGCCAAAGCACATAAGATCCAACGGTACATGAACAGGAATAAGGGATACCAACAGAACAAACTATTCGGAACCAACCAGAAAAGACTATACAGCCAACTAAGAGGGGAAGACAACCACCCAGAAATTCCTGAAGCCGAACAAAGTAAGAGACTCTGGGAAAACATATGGAGTAATCCGGTATCACACAACAAACATGCAACATGGCTCCAGGAAGTCAAGGAAGAAGAAACAGGGAGAATAAAACAAAGATTCACAGAGATCACGACAGACACAGTCGGACACCAACTAAAGAAAATGTTATTGTTATTATACAATTAAGTTTGTTCATACTTACCTGGCAGATATATATATAGCTGTATTTTCTGACGTCCGACAGAAATTTCAAAACTCGCGGCACACGCAGTGGGCGGCCAGGTGGTAGTACCCATTCCCGCCGCTGGGAGGCGGATATCAGGAACCATTCCCATTTTCTATTCATATTTTATTAATGCCTCTGTCTCCTGAGGGGAGGAGGGCGGGCACTTTAATTATATATATCTGCCAGGTAAGTATGAACAAACTTAATTGTATAATAACAATAACATTTTGTTCATGCCACTTACCTGACAGATATATATATATAGCTGAATCCCACCTTCGGATGGTGGGAAGAGACAGAATAGGATTTTTTAGGAAACTTAAATTAAGTAGATGATATACATCTTGGTTCCTCACCTGTTTGCAAAGTAGACTATGTGATTACTGTCACGTAAGGCTGCTTTTGCTTAAATCAGAGTTGCCAGCCAGGTGGAGACCTGTAAAGTGCTGGTGCGCTCTGGATGATCTGTCAACGGGTACGAGACCTCAACGTGACAAGATCATCGAGGCCATACAAATGAGGGCAACGAAGCAACTGACCACCACCTGACCAACTATTCACAAAAAACCCCTTAAAACTAACTAAAGGATGGGAGATCTTCACATAAGACTCACCACAACCTAAAAACACAACAACAAACTAACCTAATCCTAACTAAGGGATAGGGAAAGAGCTACTTCCGGACCCCAATACTGTGTCCGCAGAAACGTATGGTCCCCAGTGCATTACAATCGTCATAAATCGTTCTCACATCCCTTAGGTAGGAATGTGAGGCGAAGACGGAGCTACTCCTCCAAAAGGTGCAATCAAGGATGTCCTTGATTGACATGTTTCTTTTGGAAGGCAAGAGAGGTAGCGACGGCTCGAACTTCGTGCGCTTTCACTCGTAAGAGGCTCAAATCAGTCTTCTGGAAAGATGAATGAGCCTCCCGAATGATGTCCCTTAGAAAGAAAGCAACAGCATTCTTCGATAAAGGTAACTCTGGTCTCTTCACAGAGCACCAGAGATTACCTGAGGGACCTCTTACCTCTTTCGTTCTATGCACGTAGAACTTGAGAGCCCTGACCGGGCACAGGACTCTCTGGTTCTTGGCCCACCAGACTTGACATACCCTTGATCTCGAAAGTCTTCGGCCAAGGGTTCGAAGGATTTTCATTCTTCGCCAAGAAAGTTGGGTTCAACGAGCAGACAGCATTGTCTCCTTTGAATCCCATTAACTTGTTAAACGCTTGAATTTCACTAACTCTCTTAGCCGTCGCAAGAGAAGTTAGGAAAAGAGCCTTCCTTGTCAGGTTTCGAAGAGACGCTGCCTGAAGCGGTTCGAAAGGGCTTGACATAAGGAATTTAAGGACTACGTCAAGGTTCCATGATGGAGGTCTCATTTGAGGAACCTTCGAGGTCTCGAAAGACTTTAAAAAAGGTCATGAATGTCCTTGTTGTCAGACAGGTCAAGGCCTCTGTGCCTAAAAACCGCTGACAACATGCTTTTATATCCCTTTATGGTAGGGACCGCTAATTTTTGCACATTCCTAAGGAAGAGCAGAAAATCAGCTATTTGGTTCACAGAGGTCGAGGAAGAGGAAACTCCCTCCTTTTTACACCATGCCCTGAAGGAAGCCCACTTCGATTGGTAAACAGCTCTTGTGGAAGCACGTCTTGCATGTGAGATTGCTCTCGCAGCTGCTTTCGAAAAACCTCTCGCTCTGGCCAACTTTTCGATAGTCTGAACGCAGTCAGACCCAGAGCGGAGAGGTTTTGGTGAAACCTTTCGAAGTGGGGCTGTTTGAGTAGATCTTTCCTCCAGGGCAATGTCCTTGGAAAGTCTACAAGGAAAGACATGACCTCTGTGAACCATTCTCTCGCTGGCCACATCTGAGCGATCAGGGTTAACCTCGTCCCTTCTGAGGCCGCAAACTTCCTCATGACTTCCCCAAAAATCTTGAATGGTGGGAAGGCGTACAAGTCTAGACCCGTCCAATTCCAAAGCAAAGCGTCTACCGCGATTGCTTCTGGATCCAGGACCGGGGAGCAGTAAAGAGGAAGTCTCTTGGTCCTTGACGTCGCGAATAAGTCGACCAGTGGACGTCCCCACAACGTCCAAAGGTCTCGACAAACGTCTTCGTTCAAGGTCCATTCCGTCGGTAGGACTTGTTCCCGACGACTGAGAAGATCTGCCCTGACGTTTTGCACTCCTGCAATGAATCTCGTCAGGATAGTCACATTTTTTCTCTTTGCCCACAGCAGAATCTCTCTCGCTAGGGAAAACAACGTTCTGGAGTGTGTTCCTCCCTGGTTTTTTAAATAAGCGAGTGCTGTGGTATTGTCCGAGTTTATCTGAACAATCTTGTTCTCCAAACTCCTTTCGAAGAACTGCAGGGACAGAAATACTGCTGCCAGTTCTTTGACATTTATATGCCAGGCTACCTGTTCCCCTCTCCAGGAGCCTGACACTTCCTTCCCTCCTAGTGTTGCTCCCCAGCCCGTGATGGAAGCGTCGGAGAACAACACTAGGTCGGGGCTCAGAAGACTTAGGGACACGCCCTCCTGAAGCTTCTGAGGTCCAACCACCATCTTAGATGGTTCTTGATCGGAAGCGATATTCTCAATATGGCATTGAGATCGTCCTTGGCCTTCCACTCGTCCGCAAGGAAAAATTGGAGAGGCCTGATGTGCAGTCTTCCCAAGGAAACAAACCTTTCCAGCGAGGAAAATGGTCCCCAGCAGACTCATCCATTCCCTCGCCGAGCAAGTCTCTTTCCTTAGAAAGGCTGAGATCTTTTCTAAGCCTAGCCGCGTGACGTTCCTGGGACGGAAACGCTCGAAAAGCCACTGAATCCATCTGAATCCCCAGATACACGATGGACTGTGTTGGGGTCAGATGCGACTTTTCGAGGTTGACCAGAAGTCCCAGGGACTTCGCTAGGGCTAAAGTGAACTGCAAGTCCTTCAGACACTTCTCTCTCGACGACGCTCTGATCAGCCAGTCGTCGAGGTACAGGGAAACTCTTATTCCCGAAGAGTGTAGCCACCTCGCTACGTTCTTCATTACTACAGTGAACACCATTGGAGCCTTGGTCAGTCCGAAACAACATAGCTCTGAACTGCCACACTTTTTTTGTCTAAGACAAACCTTGATACTTTTCTTGAAAGAGGGTGGATCGGGATGTGGAAGTACGCGGTCCTGCAAGTCTAAGGACACCATCCAGTCGCCCGGTCTCAAGGCTCCCAGAACCGAATGAGGCGTCTCCATCGTGAATTTGGTCTTTTGCACGAACAGATTGAGCCTGCTTACATCTAGAACTGGACGCCAACCTGACGACTGCTTCGGTACTAGGAAGATTCTGTTGTAAAAACCTGGGGAACCAAGGTCCGCGACTTGTTCCACCGCTCTTTTGTCGATCATTTGCTGAAGGAGATCGAATAATACTTTCTTCTTTTCTCCCTGATAGGATGGAGAAAGGTCTCTGGGAGTCGTAGAAAGAGGAGGAAGATCTAAAAGGGGATCTTGTACCCCTGCTCCACGATCTTGAGGGACCAAGAGTCTGTGTCTCTCTCTCTCCACGCTCCCGCAAAAAACTTCAGTCTGGCTCCGACTGGTGTCTGAAGGACATGCTTCTCACTTGGAAGGCTTGGGCTTAAAGGAAGCTCTTCCTCGTGAAAACCCTCTCCCTCGAGGAGCTGCTCTCGAGGGGGGAGCCCACGAAAGGGCTTAACTTTCTTCGGCGGTCGAACCGCGGCTGAAGAGGGTTGAAGGTACGGCTGACCGTCTTGTAGACTGGGCCAAAAGGTCCTGAGTTGCCTTCTCTTGCAAACTGTTCGTCAGGTCCTTTACTAAAGTCTGGGGGAAGAGATGGTTCGAAAGAGGCGAAAACAGCAAATCCGCTTTCTGAGCTGGAGTTACCGAACGAGCTGTGAAGTTGCACAGCAAAGCTCTCTTTTTTAATAAAGCCGTTCCAAAATGAGATACGATCTCCTCCGAACCATCCCTGACGGCTTTGTCCATACATGCTAACACGCTGGACAGCTCCCCCAGACTGAGAGATTCTGGGCTTCTCGCTTGCAGATCCAGAACTCCCAAACACCAGTCAAGGAAGTTGAACACTTCAGCGTCCTGAGCAGACCCTTCAAATGATGGTCAGTCTCCGTAGAGGTCCAGGGTTACTTTAGCAGAGGGTATAAGAGACCTCCTCTGCGCCATCCACCTAGGCTGGAGAAATCTCCTTGAGCCGAAGAAGGGATACGAACTCCTACTTCATCTTTGGTTCTATACCAAATGCCCCCTTTTCCGCTAAGTCTAGCTGGAGGCAAGGCGAAGGTCGTCTTGCCTTGATCTCTCCTTCGTATCATCCAATCTTGGAGTTTCTTAAAGGCACGTTTCGTGGAGAGAGAAGTTTTCATCTCTACAAACTCCGGGGTTTTTCCAGTTTTAGATGAAGAAAACTGCGAAGGAGGAGACTTGGGAGCTGCGGGCTGAAACTTGTCTTCGAAAGAAGCACGCAAGAGCCGCACTAGGACTTTATAGTCCGAGATTGAAGAGGCCGCAGAAGGTTCCTCTTCAACCGAGTCAGCCGAACTACTCAGCTCTCCTTCTTCTCTAAACGGAAGAGGAGACCGTCTGTCCGGAGAGGGCGTCCTAATGTCGGGTCTTGGCTTGATCAAAGGACCCCTATCCTTGCTAGAGGCAGCCTTATTTCGGCTGTCTTCTCTATGACGCTTACTACTTGATGAAGGTAGAGCGTCCTGACGAGGACGAGCGTCCTTATCGCCATCCGCGGCCGTCTCACTTGCCAGAGAAGCGTCCTTACTTTTCTCAAATGAAAGGGAAGACCTTTTCGCTGGAATACGTGCCTGTGCGCGTAAACTAGCGTCTGGGGGTACGACTTCTTGGTCGGAATCCCCAAAAACGTCTTGAAAAGAGCCTTGAACGTCCTGGCGAGCTTCCTGCCAAGCGTCCTGTCGAGCGTCCTGGCGAGCGTCCTGTCTAGCGTCCTGTCTAGCGTCCTGGTGAGCGTCCTGACGAACGTTCTGCCTAGCGTCCTGCCAAGCGTCCTGACGAGCGTCCTGACAAGCGTCCTGACGAGCGTCCTGCCGAACGTCCTGCCAAGCGGCCTGCCAAGCGTCCCGCCTAGCGTCCTGCCTAGCGTCCTGACGAGCGTCCTGTCGAACGTCGTGCAGAGCGTCCTCCTCCAAAGCGTCCTGACGTAACGTCCTTCTAGAGGACGAACGAGATCGGCGAATCGCCGAAGGAGAAGCGATCGGCGAACGAGACGAAGTAGGAGAGGGAGAAGGAGACAGCTTCGTCCTCTTGACAGGCAGTCTAAGGTCCTTCCTCCGCTTAGGCTCGACTGCTGCTGGGCGAGTCCTCTGAGCCATAAGCGAGGATAGCTGGTCCTGAAGGGACAAAAGAATATTCTTCGTCGGGGAAGAACGAACAGAGGAAGCAGGACTGATCCTGCGAGAAGACGAGGGGCGAGGGGACGCCTCCTTCCTTCTCACAGGCACAGCTACCTGCTTCTCAGGTATACGCGCCTGTGCACGCAACCCAGCGTCCTCATCGGAGGAGATCTTACCCCGTTTCTGAGGCGGAAAAGCGTCATACGCATCCTCCGACGAAAGTGGCGAAAGAGGACGTGAAGCGTCCTCCGCACGAAACGTCCTTTTCAGAGGACGAGAGTCTCTCCGAGCGCTCCACCCCTTGTGCGGGGAGGACGCTTCGGAGGACGAAAAACACTCTTTCAGGACGCGCGCTCGTGCGCGCTCCTTGGCAGCCTGGGACTTTGCTACAAGGCCTGCCGAAGGGACGCCAGATCGGTGGGAAGCCCCCGTAACCCTCTTGCGGCTTTCGACATACCTACTCCCTGAGTCTTGGGAGTCTGATAGAGGTCTAGGCCTAGAGGCATTATGGGGCCGATCTGACGCCCCCTCCACAACACTAGGGGCACGATCACACACTGGCACCGAGCCAGTTTCTAAGGCTTTCACTTTGGTCTCCAGAGTGCGAAGAGACTCCAAGGGTTGCAAATTTTACAGGTGTTAATGTAGGAGAGATGTTAGCCTTACCTTTGGTCGAACCACTCCTGGAGGAAGACCTCCTGATCCTATCGCGCTCCAATTTAAGGCGATAGGACTCATATACTCTCCAATCATCATCGGCCAATTTCTCACATTCATTGCACCGATTATCAATCAAACAATTATGCCCCCTACAACTCATACATACTGTGTGGGGGTCTACCGATGCTTTCGGTAGCCTCACCTTGCAATCAGCCCTCACACACTCTGAAACTCACAGCACTTGATCCAGACATATCTTATATAGAAAAGTCAATCCAAAATCAAAAAACGGTCCACTATCGCGCATGCCAATTCAACAATCCAATTCAATACCAAAAAACCAATCAGATACTTAAAAGCGAGTCAAATTCCAAAAAATCCTGAGCAGAGGTCTGTAAACAGTTGTTTACCGACCGGCGACAGAAAAAAATATGAATAGAAAATGGGAATGGTTCCTGATATCCGCCTCCCAGCGGCGGGAATGGGTACTACCACCTGGCCGCCCACTGCGTGTGCCGCGAGTTTTGAAATTTCTGTCGGACGTCAGAAAATACAGCTATATATATATCTGTCAGGTAAGTGGCATGAACAAAATGCCAAACTGGAAAGCCCCAGGTCCCGATGAAGTCCATGGATACTGGCTCAAAAACTTCAAGGCCCTACACCCACGAATAGCAGAACAACTCCAGCATTGTATCTCAAATCACCATGCACCCAAATGGATGACCACAGGAAAAACATCCTTAGTACAAAAAGACAAGAGTAAGGGAAATATAGCCAGTAACTACAGTCCTATCACCTGCCTACCAATAATGTGGAAGTTACTAACAGGTATCATCAGTGAAAGGCTATACAATTACCTACAGGAGACAAACACCATCCCCCACCAACAGAAAGGCTGCAGAAGGAAGTGTAGCGGCACAAAAGACCAGCTCCTGATAGACAAAATGGTAATGAAGAACAGTAGGAGAAAGAAAACCAACCTAAGCATGGCATGGATAGACTATAAGAAAGCCTTCGACATGATACCACACACATGGCTAATAGAATGCCTGAAAATATATGGGGCAGAGGAAAACACCATCAGCTTCCTCAAAAATACAATGCGCAACTGGAATACAATACTTACAAGCTCTGGAATAAGACTAGCAGAGGTTAATATCAGGAGAGGGATCTTCCAGGGAGACTCACTGTCCCCACTACTCTTCGTAGTAGCCATGATTCCCATGACAAAAGTACTACAGAAGATGGATGCTGGGTACCAACTCAAGAAAAGAGGCAACAGAATCACCATCTGATGTTCATGGACGACATCAAGCTGTATGGTAAGAGCATCAAAGAAATAGATACCCTAATCCAGACTGTAAGGATTGTATCTGGGGACATCAGGATGGAGTTTGGAATAGAAAAATGCGCCTTAGTCAACATGCAAAAAGGCAAAGTAACGAGAACTGAAGGGATAAAGCTACCAGATGGGAGCAACATCAAACACATAGATGAGACAGGATACAAATACCTGGGAATAATGGAAGGAGGGGATATAAAATGACAATTTGTCCAAAATTGCATTTTTCCTAACTATACAAACCTGAGGTCCTTTTACAATAGGAAGGTACTAGCGGCAGCTGGATAGGTCGTAAGCTTTCGAACAAGGGGTTCGGTAGTTAACTGCTTGTCCGACAGGCGCGCGCGCGCGACTGGGAGGTAAACAAATCACTTTTGCTTTTGGCCCAAGCAAAAACTGCAGAGTGAGGGGTGGCATGAGGTGGGACTATGTGTAAAGGACCTCAGGTTTGTATAGTTAGGAAAAATGCAATTTTGGACAAATTGTCATTTGTTCCGACACGGCATACAAACCTTCGGTCCTTTTACAATAGGAAGACTCACTTCTTGGTGGGAGGAATCTGAGTCTTTTGTGAACAGACTGGTGTTCGCCCAACCTTGGAATGCCTCCCTGGTCGTAAGAGCGAGGGAGGGATCCAAGCCTCTGTCCGATTGATCGGGGTGTGCACCGCAGGATCAATGGTCAGACCTCTGGACCAAGTACTAAGAGAGAGGCAAGCGTATCTCTTCGTACCAGCAAACAAGAACAAGTTCCTATTTGCAAGAGGCAACATAAAGTTATGGTTTGTCTCTTGTTGGCATCCACTTCCCCCCCCTTGTAGGAGGAAGTGGTGGATATTCGCTCCCATCCCTAGTGAAAGGATGGGGCTCTGTCGAGTAGCTCACCGGCATCTCGTCCTTATCCAGCAAGGTGATGACCGTATCCCTCTACCCACAGGTAGAGGGGGAGAAAAAGATAGGAAGAGAAGCCAGTCACTCTCTCATTCACTTATCTATTCTTACAGTCACACCAGGACTCGATGCTGTTCAGCCTGCTAGGGTCTGGGTTAGCTACACAACGTGTTGAGCAGCCACCACGGGTCCCAAGGAAAACGATCCAAGGACCTGTGGGCAATATCCAAAAGGTAGAAGGAGGTGCCAGTGGTCTGGTTGTACCAGACCCCTGCCTTCAGTACCTGCGCCACGGAGAAGTTCTTGTGTAACTCGAGGGAGTGTACTTCTAGGTCATCTTGGTGCTGACGAAGAGTCTTCAACACTCAGCCTGGGATGTCGAGTTTCTTCAGAAAGCGCGGTCGCGCTTTCACAGGACAAAGCAGCATCTCCTTCGCATCGAAGGCGTTGAAGTCCATTAGGGAGGGGATTGTGAAGGACTCTAACCGATCGTCAGGAACCGAAGGGTTCAGAGTCTTCGCTACGAATTCGGTACGAAATCGAGCGTCACGAATCCCCATCCCCTGGATGCTTGACTTCGCAGGAAAAGTCATGCAATTACCTCAGAGGAAAAGAAGGGAATGGTCGTATGACCTATCCCTCTTCTCGACTTCGGTGATGTCCTGTACCCATACTGGTCTATCCGTCTGCAGCGAAGTTGTTCTTCTCGGTAGTGGATAGGACACCGACACTCAATGGTGGGTGTCGATGGTATGGGTACTGTGACAAGCCGTTAGGACGAAGAAAAGACTGTTATGGAACAACCGAACTAAGTCCACAGCGAAGTTCGTAACAGACTTGGGCGCTCTGACAGCTGCCGACTGACTGCGTTCGGTAGGAGGCAAGTTGTCCAAGCACCCGAGCAAGTCACGTGACCTTCCGCCTTAAAAGGGTTATGCCAAGAGACTAAACAAATAATTTGTTCGTCACCGATGCCAGAAGGCAAGGTGATGACTCTCTTAAGGCATGTGCCCAACAGGCGAAAGTCAATTGCCTTCTAGAGACCGAGGTCCCTGATGGCAAGATATCTCATAGTATAGTTGATTCTCGGCTAAGGAGAAACAACACTATGTGTCGTTGAAGACGAAGGTGTACAGAAAATGCAACCTACGTCTTCACAGCTGAACCGAGAGAAAGGATTCTCAAGATTCTGAACCTGTGCTACAAAGACTGAGAACGCTAACCGCTATTCATTGCTGTCCGGTGAGGATCGTAGTTGCAATAAAAGCGGAGCGCTTTTCAGTAATGAAGACAGGGAAATACTGCCTGAAGAACTGCTTCTCATGGGCTGAACATTTGGAAGTAGAGCTGTCAGGTCGGAGAGTAGGCGATGTCTTCTGACATATCTGTTAATTCGGGGCGAGCAATGAATAATTGCACACCTACGAATACGAGATATTTTGAAGACAAACTCAGATGTCTGCAAAAATCATTCGCATTATCGCGGTGCGATGCAGCGGGTGACTAGTACAGACTTCTGTTACCGTGCGGTAAACAGAAAGATGAAAGAGTCCAAGAGATATCTCTGTTGAAAATTCTCGCAATGTCGAAGGCGATGAAATCGAGCGTCACAGCAGTAGATGGTCCTTCATTATTGCGAGAATCCCCGTTAATCAGAGACCTAAGTCCATGATTGTTGGGCAGAGATACGGTTCGGTAGTCAATCAAACCAGGGGAGAGAGAGACTTAACCGACCGTGCATCTCCGAGACCTAGCTGATACTGAGCCGCTATCAGGCAGTTCAATACGCAGTAGCTCTCGGTGACACGTCATCCTGAGTTGCCAGGTAATCCATTATTCCACGAAGGAATGCGTTCGGCTAGAACCATCGAGCATAAAGAATACGCTCGAGCAATTATATTTAACCGAAACGGATTTCGGTAAATACAAAAGCTGATTTGGTGTTGTCATGACAATACCAAGTATCTAAAATCGAAACTGATAACTGCTGGGAGGTTGCAGGCAACCCCGAGTTGCAGTTCAATTAAGATACAATTCGTCTCGGTCACAAACCGTAGAGTTAACTACGGTATGCGCCTACCCCCCGGACAATTCAACTGTTAAAAGAATCATGTCGCGAGGGTAATATACGTAGTATATTTGTAGGTTCTGTACCACGACCTCCATCCTAAATTCTTTTTCCTCTCGAGGAATGAGAATAAGGATTGGAGATCGACCGCCTTCGTTCTCTATTCAAGAGAGTGAAGG
The DNA here is from genome assembly GCF_015104395.2 of Macrobrachium nipponense. Taxonomy (NCBI): domain Eukaryota; kingdom Metazoa; phylum Arthropoda; class Malacostraca; order Decapoda; family Palaemonidae; genus Macrobrachium; species Macrobrachium nipponense. The sequence goes on from NC_087216.1 coordinate 238,855, forward strand.
AGAAGTCTTTCCCAAAGGAATGCTTCAATGGTGAACAGAATACCGAAGACGATAGTTCAAGCCAAACTGGAAGTTCCCGTCCGTTCTTCTCTATTCCAGGTTAATTGCCTACTGTGAGATACTCTTCTTTCAGCAGCAGTCTTCTTCCAAATGCTAGAAATTACAGGAATTCGAGCATAAGCGAGGTTCCCGATTATCGTGTAACAATTATCGGGGATTCTCGCTCACTTTGGACCGTGGTCTCGCCTAAGTGTTTGGAGATCGTAAAAAACTCGAACACTCTGAGTGCGCTAGAAATTCTGTAGAATTCTAAGCACTCTGCGAAACCCCCCACCGAATTCGTCAAACGATATCGGCTGGTGGTCCTCTCGATTCCCGTAGAAATCGAGAAAGGGGCAGGATCCCTCCTCAACGACCGGGGCTTACGTCAGGTAGGACCCGAAGGTCCCCCCGGTAGCGCAGCCCCTAATGTGGGATCTTACAGAGAAATCTCTGTAGGATCCCTCCCCTTTCCCTCGTAGCCGTAAGGAGAGAGGGAATGGGGGAGGAATTGGATACTGGCTCGCCTTCCCAGCGGAACTAGCAGTTGGAGAAGAAAGGAGCAGCCATCGCCTTACGGCGATGGCCTCTCAGAGCCTGGGAAAACGTATCGTCAGGAGAAAACGTTTTCCCGAGGAGGGTTACGAACTCATACTGTAGGTAAGGGTCTGCCGCCACTGTAAACGTCGTCTGGGTGGGGCTGATTGACACCTGACAGGAGAGAGCCGATACCGTCCTCCGACTCATTCCAGTCCTCGTCGAGGTCGAAACCTCAGGAGGACCGAAGGGGTATTCAAATACGGTGTCCGAAGACACGTAGAAACGACTCTGTCGCAGTAGAGGAGGTGAAGTAGCTTGTTCGACCGGCCAGAACTGAGAGAGCCTTCTTGTCCGGAGACGAGAGACTACCTGGTTCAACACAGTCGGCAAGCTCCGATCGCGGCAGACCCACCGTCGATTTGGGTTCCCTCTCGGGCCCCAAAACGACTCGAGCCGAGACGTGGCTCTGCTGGTGGGAGCGGCGATCCTTCCCCGAGGTCGTTGTGCTGACGAATCAGCGCCATAACCTCGGCAAAGTTCCTCTGGATCTCGGAAGTCACAGCATCTTGCAGAGTGGGACCGTTAAGCCCTTCGAACAAGAGCATATTCCGAGAACCTTCCTCCTAAGAAGGGGAACAGCGACAGCCCTCTCGGTCTTCTCCATCCACTTGCGCATACGTCCTGGCCGGTCCAAGAACCGTGCCTGGCACGTAGGGCGTCGTGGTGGGATCATGAGGGGCGCACCCCTCACGATCACTCCTCAATACCTCGCTCCTCCCGGTGTAACCCGAGGAGGTTGAAGGTACGGGAGAGGCAGACCTGACGCTCCCTCCTCGCTCGCTGGCAGAACCAGCAGGCTTGGAGGGCTGCAGGCGATCGTCAACCCGCGGGTTGGCGATCGAGCTGCAGGCCTGGTCGAACCGTCTCACTGTGGAGAACGGCTGGACTGAGCACAGCGGCCCCGATCTCGAGTGTCAGAAGAGCTGGTGCTGGTTGCCGTACCCGATCGCTCTCTGTGAGAGCGACGGTCAGGCGACCTGCAGGCTCCACTGTCACAGTGAGACCGGTGCTTGTCCTCACGGCACGTCACGTCGCTGGTTCCAGCCGTGGCTGGCACCAGCGAACGGGTAGGACCTCTTCCCAGCCTCAGCCCGTGGCCGGTTCGTGGACCGTCACGTCCCCGGGTAGCTAGCTGGTCGCCGCGAGAGCGAGAGCTGGTCTGGTGAGAGTCGCGTGAGCGGCTGTCACCAGTCTTCCGCCCCGTGCCGTGAACCTGACGCTGAGCGAGCTCCGAGGTCTGGTTCCTGGCTGCACGTCGCTGGTAGGCGACCGTACACTCGGTACCTCCCGCGAACGAGAGGCCGAGACGGACCCTGATGCAGTGGCAGAACCACTGACGAAGGAGCAGGAGGACCAGCGGAAGGAACCCTCCCGTCCCACCGAGGTGAGACGGGTCCCGAGAAGCTCCCGAGGGAGACTTCTTAGGAGGGAGGAGGCAACCTTCTTCTTCCTCGGCTGTGAAGCCTTAGAAGTCGAAGGGGAAGAGGCGGCAGCCGACGACGATGAAGAAGATGAAGACGACGACGACGACACCTTCCTCCTCTTCTTCGTCAGCTTCCTCAGGACAGACGTAAGATCTGCCATCCAGGGCGGAGCCGGGGCTGCTGTAGCCGAAGCCACAGGGCCCGGACGCACCTGTACAGACAGACCATAGTCTGGGGTAGTACCACCACGAACAGGGACGACGTCAGCAGGTATGGGCATCTCAGGAACAGCAGGCACAGCCAGCACAGCATCGGTAGGGACAGCCAGCGCAGCAACGGCAGGGACAGCCAGCGCAGCAACGGCAGGGACAGCCAGCGCAGCAACTGCATGGACAGTCAGCCCAGAATCGGCAGGTACGGCAGGCAGCACCGGAAACACAGGAAGTGGAGCAGCAGCCAGCAACATCCTGGTACCGGCGGCAGGTCCAGGGGCGAGCTCTAGGGCCACACGCCAGCAGGCCGAAAGCAAAAGTGATTTGTTTACCTCCCAGTCGCGCGCGCGCGCCTGTCGGACAAGCAGTTAACTACCGAACCCCTTGTTCGAAAGCTTACGACCTATCCAGCTGCCGCTAGTACCTTCCCTATTGTAAAAGGACCAAGGTTTGTATGCCGTGTCGGAACAAACACCAAGAGATGAAGGACACGATCAGGAAAGAATATATGCAGAGACTCAAGGCGATACTCAAGTTAAAACTCAACGCCGGAAATATGATAAAAGCCATAAACATATGGGCAGTGCCAGTAATCAGATACACCGCAGGAATAGTCGAATGGACGAAGGCAGAACTCCGCAGCATAGATCAGAAAACCAGGAAACATATGACAATACACAAAGCACTACGTACACCCAAGAGCAAATACGGACAGACTGTACATAACACGAAAGAAAGGAGGGAGAGGGACTACTAAGTATAGAGGACTGCGTCAACACCGAGAACAGAGCACTGGCCAATATCTGAAAACCAGTGAAGACGAGTGGCTAAAGAGTGCATGGGAAGAAGGACTAATAAAAGTAGACGAAGACCCACAAATATACAGACAGGAGAATGACAGACAGAACAGAGGACTGGCACAACAAACCAATGCACGGACAATACATGAGACAGACTAAAGAACTAGCCAGCGATGACACATGGCAATGGCTACAGAGGGGAGAGCTAAAGAAGGAAACTGAAGGAATGATAACAGCGGCACAAGATCAGGCCCTAAGAACCAGATATGCTCAAAGAACGATAGATGGAAATAACATCTCTCCCCTATGTAGGAAGTGCAATACGAAAAATGAAACCATAAACCACATAGCAAGCGAATGCCCAGCACTTGCACAGAAACAGTACAAAAAGAGGCATGATTCAGTGGCAAAAGCCCTCCACTGGAGCCTGTGCAAGAAACATCAGCTACCTTGCAGTAATAAGTGGTACGAGCACCAACCTGAGGGAGTGATAGAAAACGATCATGCAAAGATCCTCTGGGACTATGGTATCAGGACGGATAGGGTGATACGTGCAAACAGACCAGACGTGACGTTGATTGACAAAGTCAAGAAGAAAGTATCACTCATTGATGTCGCAATACCATGGGACACCAGAGTTGAAGAGAAAGAGAGGGAAAAAATGGATAAGTAACAAGATCTGAAAATAGAAATAAGAAGGATATGGGATATGCCAGTGGAAATCGTACCCATAATCATAGGAGCACTAGGCACGATCCCAAGATCCTTGAAAAGGAATCTAGAAAAACTAGAGGCTGAAGTAGCTCCGGGACTCATGCAGAAGAGTGTGATCCTAGAAACGGCACACATAGTAAGAAAAGTGATGGACTCCTAAGGAGGCAGGATGCAACCCGGAACCCCACACTATAAATACCACCCAGTCGAATTGGAGGACTGTGAGAGCAAACAAAAAAAAATAAATAAATAAATAAATAATAATAATAATAATAATATATTATATGATAATTTTTCTATTCTTCTTATCAATCACTTCTGGCTCCGCAATATTATTTCATAACTGATCAATATTCATATTGGTACAGACAGTCCCCAGTTCTCAGCAGGGGTTCTGCTCTGATGCTTGATGATAAGTGAAAACTGCCGATAAACGAAAACTGGCAACTTTTGGCACTTCTCAGCATTGATAATTGGATTTTTGTGATGAAAGGTTAATGACGCCTCTGTTAGGAAAGTATTGACCCCAATACTCTATTATCAGCACCAATGACTGGAAATGCGCATTTCGGCGCCGAAAATGGTGGAACTAGCCAAGCACCATGAAACCGGATTGCCGATAACCAAGTCCAATGATAAATGGGGACTGCCTGTATCTAATAGAAAGGATGTGAGAATGTTTTATTTCTATTTTAAAAAACCAGGGATTCTGGTGCCTGGTATATCAGAGTCCATGTTCAAGAAGTTGTCTGATTAATATTTTGACAACCAACCATCGCTGCCTACGCCTCCTGGAAGCGCTGCACATTGTGAGGAAGAAGCCAAACTTGAATATCACACGAACGTGCCAGCCAATGAGGAGTGTCTGCAGAATGCCAGCCAGGAATCCCAGGCCCACCCCCAGAAATACCTGAGTGATTGCACTTGAGAAAAACAGCAACTATCCAACTCAGCCAATGAGAAATCAACAGCTGAGCTGTGCTGCTATAAATACCGCCACCAAGACACTGCTTCTCCAGTTCCTTTGCTAACTCGTCCTGATGATGACCTGTGAGGCCGAAACATGTTGACAAAAAAAATGCATAATACCAGCAAAACTAAAAAATGCCAGGCAGAATACCCAGTGACAAATCCTGCCTGGCCATGACCAATTACAACAGCATACCCAGAGACGAATCCCGCTTGATTAAGACCAGTCATCCAGTCTTCCTGTATACCTGTATATGGTATACCAGTATACCAGTCGACGAATCCTGCACAAACACGCACTTTGATATACCAGCCACCAGAATCCCAGGTTTTTTAAATAAAAATAAACATCTATGCATCCTTTCTATTAAATACCAATATAAATATTGGCCAGTTATTAATTAATATTGCTTAGCCAGAAAAGTAATTAATAACAATATAAAAATTATCATATAAAATTAATTTGCTGAACACAGCCATTCTTTTTAACAGAATAGTATGTTTGAAAGAGGGACTTCTTCCAAGATATAATAGTACTAATAACAATATTAATACCTGTATAACTTTTTATTACATCATAATACAGGTTACTTTCTAAAGTTCATGGTTAACTACTTCAACATAATGCCAAAGATTTGTTCAACAAACAATTTTTTCTTTTTATAATATACACATAAAGTTTAATAGGTATCAGCATTTTCAACACTCATCAATATGTAAAAGCACAATATTTGCAGCAAGGACACTCCATGTAGAAGCAATATGCATATAGTTTGTCACAGAAAACACAATTAGTAATTAAAAATGCTTTAGCAAATTGAAACTGAATATAAGTGAGAACATATCCCTTTAAAAATATACAATGTAGCTTAAACAGAATTAGAAATAATTTGTCCATGCATATATTATCAGAGTCCTATACTACATACATACATATAAACTTGAATTAAAACCTAGAAGAGCTGACAAAATCAAGATAGGTTTCTTGCGCTTAAAGAAAATCAGGCACATATCTAGAAAATACCTTTCAACAAAACCAGCACCTTATAACCAAGACTAACTTGCATTGTTATGACTATAAATATAGCAAAGAAATGAAGTTATGTATATCACTTTGCCAACAAATAAAGCACTTACCTAAATGTTTGCATATAAAATTGATCATTAGTCTGTTATTGATATCCATTGCTGTTCCAGGGTCTAAGGGAGATGATGCTCCTGCAAAGACTCTCCCTATTGGCCCAACAAGAAATGGAGTATCACATTGGTTCTGGTGGACAGTACCTCTATAAGGAAAAAAAAAAAAGGATCACTTGTTATCTTATGTGAGGTAAGAATTTTTAAACCATAGTTCTTGGATCATTTTGTGGAATAAATGTACAAACTAATTGAGTTTATTCTTGCAGTAAGCCACGCTAAATTTCATTTGCAATGAGTCTGGGTAAGCAAAAATTCAAAGCAATGGTCAGCACTCTGCAAGACTGATATTAACGTTTTTATCTTTAAATCTACAAATATTTTTCTCTGTAATACTATATTGTAATCATATAGTACTGAGCCACACTATAGTGCAATAGTCTGTCAATTATTATTCATGATATATACAGTATCCTACTGCAGTAGTATCTTAAAAACAAAAGGTTTGAGGACATCTGTTTGGAAACAAGTGGCACCTCCTAATGGGCAGCTTTAATTCAGCTGCATCAGCACTATAGTTAAATTATATTAGTGTACATCAATGAAACATTTTTGGCAATTACATAAAAAGGATATAACACAATTTGCATTTCTATGTTGACTCATTATCTTAATGATAACAAAGCCATAGTATACCCCTACACTTTTCTATGCATCATAATGCATAAAGTTCTTGACACCATAACTCAAAATAACAAAGTAAGTATAAAAGTAGCAAAACTTACTTTATTGTAACGAAAGTTGTGGTTTCATCATTAAGCTTACTCATAGCTTTCAAATTAACTTCATTCTGAAAAGCTTCTGTGGATATGCACAATAGAGGCTGTGCTAATGCACTACAAATTTCATCAACCTCATCCTTCAAAGGGAACATCCAAGGATCAAGTGCAACACCTACTCTGAAAGCAAAGAAATCTCTTTATAGGTTTATTTTTGTCTTTTTCAATGCATATGAAATCATATACAGTGGACTCCCCGTATTCGTGTTCTCCGGATTCGCGGACTCACACATTCACGAATTTCTCTCGTGAACGTTTTTCCGCATTATTCGCAGAAAATTCCCATATTCATGGTATTTTTCTATGAGAAATATCCACAAATTCCTAGGCTTTTTTTATCAATTTCATCATAAAATGCACTTTTTGTGATAAAACTATTAAAAAACCAAGTATAAAAATTTCTAGTGGATTTTTCTTGACTTCTAACTAACAAAATATACTGTTTTCAGCATTTTATAGGGTTCCAAGTATTCACAGGTTCTAACTATTCACGGGGGGGAGGGGGGGGGGGGAGTGTCAGGTACGCATCCCCCGTAAATACGGGGGGACCACTGTACATTATTTCCAATTGTACTTTTTTCACTCTGCACCTCCTATAATTTCTGCAAAAGAACTTATAAAAATAAAACCACATGCAATGCAGCACTAATAAAATAAAAACCACATGCAATGCATGCACTAATGATGGTTGTGTACACTTAAATATAAATTGAAAACTATAGTCTAGTTTAAAGTCAAGGTGTACTTCCTTCAATTATGGCTTATATGTTTGATAGTATAGTCATTTGTTTTGTCCTCAAGGAGTTACCCCTCCCTGGTGTGCCAGCAATCTCCATGGTGACTAGACTAATATCAATCAAAGAAATATCTCTTAGCCTTATCTTGTAGCTGGGTACGTATTGTGTCATAATGATAAACACTATGACATGTAATAGAGTATAATGGACTCAAAGACAAGAAGGCATTTTCTCTCATCTTCAGCAAGGCTGAACCCAGTTTATCCCATGTCAAAATCTGTAAGAAGGGACTATTGCTGCATTGCACTTGGTTACAACCGGGCTGGTTAAAAGACCATGAACCTTTACCTCTCTTGTAAGTGTAAAGCGAATACTTCAAGCCAGTGTTTACTAAAGATCACTTCAGTTCTAAATTTTATTATAAAGGATCATGGAAACATCTAAACTTGAAGTTAACGCTTATTTTTAAGTTCCAGTTAAAAATTGTTAGTTTAAACTGTGAAAGAAGTGTTAATTTTTTATATGACAGCCGAATACCAGCCCTTGTTTTGTGACCACATATGGTTGGTACTTTCTAATGATTACTTGCTTGCAATTTGCAAATTTGAAATGCTCCACAATTTAATACTAATTTAATACAATTTAATACTAATTTAGATAATCCTTTCAGATAACGATGTCTACAATAGCCTAGGTGGTAGCCTACATGAGATAATAGCCTAACAGATTCAGTGAGAATAATTCAAATTATATAGTGGATTTTGTTTGTAGCTTATAAACTAGGATTACATATGCAAAAGGTGATTTAAACAACCTGGATTAGGTGGTAATTTACACTAAGGTAAGTAACAACATTTTAACACATTGTTTTATGGCCCTAGGCAACAGCCTATTCTTACACCAAGGTTCCCTATATATACTTAAACATGATCCAAATAATCCAGGACTAGACAATGTCTTATATTAAGTGATAAACTTCAACTAAACATCCCATTATTGGACTAAATTATTAGCCTAGACAAAATTACCTAGGGCTAGATTAAAATAGTAACCTGTGCCGGATGAGATGATAACCTAGCTTAAAGGCTACATACTAAGGTAATTGTGTTGTTCCGTAACCCATACCTTTAAGTGTGAATTAAATAATTTACATTAGGCAGTATCCTAGATTGGAGTAAGTGATAGCCTAGTTATAACATCATTGGGTTACTGTTTTATGACAATCTGGGTTAGATAAAAATAGTAGTTTAACTATAAGGGTAAATATTAGTATGTTTGTTTTCATATAACCTATACATTTAAATATGGTCTATAATAATCTGGATTAGGCTAAGAAGAACAAGTAAGCCTAGGATTATCATATATGATATAATAAAGAATATTCTAGGCTCAATAAAAAATAACCTAATTTTTACAACTTGGTAGCCTATCTGTAAGGCTACATACTAGTAAGGTCTTATGTAGCCTATATCCCTAAAAGTTATAAAAACCTAGAACAGGCAGTATCCTAACCAGATTGAGTAGGAATCACTTTTTAAGGGAATATGTTGCTGCTAGCTTAGAAACAGCGTGGCCGAGTATCAGACAAAACGGTAGACTCGGCTACTTAAAGCAGAAAACCAGATCATAAGAGGGTTATTTTCTCTATACTTTATATCCTAGGTTTTAAATAAGCCTAAGATGAGCAGTGTGTTAGAATAGGTTAAGTGAGAACCCCTTAAGAAATCCTCTATACTTAGCTTAACACAGATTATACTAGAAGCGTTAACCTAAGCCATATAAAACAGTAGCTTGGGTTAGTTAAACAAATCAGTTCATAGCAGATTAGTCTAAAGGGCATGATAATTTAGACTTAAAATTTCTGGAATGTTGCATTAAGGCCTGCATTGCTCCCCAATGTAACATTCCTACTGCTTTCTTCCCTGATCTGTTAGGACCCTTTTTGAAGAGTCGAGTCTATTGTCAAACAAATCTTTGAATGAGTCCAACAACAGAATTGTATATATACTATTCTTAAAAAATGGGAATCTGGGAAACTACCCTTGAGAGTTTCCTCTTCCTTTGCCTCAGAATGCTTGGTGTTAATCAGAGCTACATAAGCCTCCACTCACTACTAAAGGACTCCCCCGACAACAGAAGATAGGTCACAAATAGCATCAGCACCCCTTTCAAAGCAAAAAGACATTCCTACCAGGGAAAGAAAAATAAACTTCAGGACTGTGTACAACAAGGAAGGGAAGAGGTGGAACTCCATAGGACTTGCATGGTTGGATTGTCCTCCACAGCATAACATGCAGTCGTAGTCCTCCCCTTGGAAGACAGTATAATTCACAATGGGCTAAAGTAGAGTTGATCTCATCCTCACCCTCCTCTAAAGTAGTTTTTTCCAAAAACCAGACCCCTTTTACAAGGGGGTCATAGAGAAAGATGCCTTTATTTGCCACCACTCTTCAGTCTTCCCAAGAAGTATTCCTCTGAACGAAGGGTGATTCTTGACCCATCAAATTTGAACAAACATTGTTTGCATAAATTTTTATACATGCTGTATCTATTTTATAGAAACTCAGGAATGAGGGATTTTAACAGGTGGCCTACCCAGATGATTGGTTAATCTGGGTAGCCACCAGAGAAGAGTGCTGCAGAACCTAAGCGTGGTAGTCGATAAACTCCAGTTAAAAAGTTTCTTGGGAACAACTCCCACCTTACACCCAGCAGGCCTCTCCTGAGGCTGAGACTTTGTTGGGCTATTCTTTGTGGCCAGCTCTCTTCCCAAAGCACTCAAACCAGAATAAGGAAGGACTTACAAGATTCCTTGCACAGCCCAGCTTTTCCAGATGACAATGTTACCATTTGGGTCCATGGTAGATCTAATCCTGAGATTGGGACTGTAGGAAGTAAGAGAGTCTGGCTCTCAAATGCCAAAAAAAGGCCTTCATCTGAGATTGGGAAGACACACTGTCCATGGACTCTGAAGGGGTCTCTGGCAAACTGGCCAACCTGATTCCATTCTTCGTAAAAGTGACAATACATATGGATGCCTTCTTGAAAGACTGGAGAGGACATTAAGAGGACTGTCAGTTAGGGGGAAGATGGTCACCTACTTGGAGGGAGTTTCATAACTGCTTTCTGGGGCTTTTGGGTATCTTTCAATTTCAGAAAACTGAAACCTCCAAAAGGGACTCTCATTTTGTTTGTCCTAGACAATATGACTGCATTGTCTTATATAAAGAGGTTATGCTCATGCTGAGCTCCTCTCAAGCCAGTAATTGCCAACATGCTTCCACAATCTGGAAGTGGACCAGTTTGGGCTATAGTCTAAGTTATTGGTGTGTTGTGAAACATAGGTATATATCATAAGTGACCAATATGAGGTGTGGATAACATTGAATTTTTACCTCAAATTATCAAGGGTATAAGCACAGATTTCTGACAAAATGAATGAGTAAGAAACAATTTTACAAACTTAAAAACTTCTGCTAGTTGAAGGACTGGCATTACTGATTATCCAGTGGCTAACAACTACTTTTGAACTGGGATTCTGAATCTAGTTACTCTGCCTGACATTTGGTTAAAGCATTAGTCACGTAAAAACCTGTCAATCATATCATATTAATTAGGAATAAAACAGTCAACTTTGGCTGCTAAATTATTAAAGACACTAGAGCACCTACTTGAATCTTTTGTCTTTTGACAGTGTGCATATTGTAGTTCCTCCACCAAATGAATGACCTGACATTATGGGCATTGTCAAGTCAAGGCGGCCACACAGTTGCTGAAGATCAAACTTAGAGGGAAGTTCATTTGTAACTTTTCCTTGCTCTAATTTTTCAAGAACATCTAGTGCTCTTATACTTTCTTGCACTCTGATCTTGATCTGAAAGTAATAACAAAACTGCAAAAATCTAAAACAAATGTTTTTCAAAAGAGTAATTTCCAAATACACGTACACATTGCTATAGTTTTGAAAATAATGCATATGAAGCCTACTACTATTGTTCTTAAAAAATATGTATTAATTAAAACCAAATGAAAGCAAGAGAAAAATAAAACTATGTAATTCAAATACAGTTGGAGAGTTATTTGTAATAAAATACTTTATAAAACATAATAGCCTAATTTATCATTTAACACATCAAAAAATAGCAAAAATATAAAAAGATATAGTGGCCTCCACGTCTATGCATTTCACATTTTAGCATTTCATTTTGTTGTGGATTTTTGTGCAACACATCATTCACTTGTCTGCAGGGGAAATTTCACTAATTTACAATTTTTCTTTGGGTTGTTTCTCTAAAATTATTGCTAATTTACTTTTTTTTTCTTAAAACAACATGTACTACTGTGTATTCACTAATTACAGTATTTTTTCATTAAAATATGTGTATAGGCTGGAGAGAGAGAATAGAGAGAGAGAGAGAGAGAGGAGAGAGAGAGAGAGAGAGAGAGGAGAGAATATGACGGCACAAGTATTTTTTAATAAAATTTATGTGAGATGAGGAGGTCTAACCACATTTGTATGACAAATAAATAATTTACTTAATAATAAGTAGTACTAATTTTCATATAATAATAATATTAATATGTAATAATAATATACTGTAATTACATTTATGCATTTCGTAATTACATTTATGCATTTCTATAGCAAATTATTTACAATTTTAAACATACAAATATCATTCCCAATCTTTTCCTGAAAGCTTTGAAGCAAGGGGGGAGGGTAAACCTGTCAAATATGTCAAAATCTGATAATGAAGGGTAGAAAATGTTACCAACGAATGATACTAAAAAATCTCTCTCTCTCTCTCTCTCTCTCTCATATGTACTATATATTTTTAAGGGTAAAATGTTTAGGATGACTTCGAAATTATATTAACAATAATTTCAAAGATTAATACAGTTATAGGTTAATAGTTTGATATATATCTGATGTAGAATGATATATTTGATGTAGAATGAAGCATACATTTGGTAGTATTTGAACCTTCAAGACAGGCAATTATGTAATAAGCACTTTAGAGGGTGAGGTTAACTATTCGTGTAAATCTATTACTTAATGTAGTAAATATTTTTTTTATCATAAATGTATTGTATGATTAAGAAAATACTAACATGACATAACAAGCCTAGCATTCTGTTTGGAGGTGTGTACGTCTACCATTCATCTAAACTACCCATGTATTTTAGATATGCTCTATACAGTAGCGCTATCCTAAAATACGATAATAGGATAATAGTTTAAGATATATCTGATGTAGAACGATATATTATTTGAACTTTCAAGACAGGCAATTACGTAATAATCATTTAAGAGGGGGGTGGTTAACTATTCATGTAAACCAATAACTAAATGTAATAAAAAAAAATTTATCATAAATGTACTTATTTGTACACAATCACAAAAATACTAACATGAAATAACAAGCCTAGCATTCTGTTTGGAGGTGTGTACATGTACTGTTGACCTAAAAAATAATCTTATAACACAGGAAAATATATGTATATATAGTGTATGCCCAATGTATTATATACAGTATGAGCACAATTATACTCAGACTTATAGACACAAGAAAACGTTCATGTCTAAATGATAGGGGATACTTAAAAGAGTAACAGATGTAAGCTAGAACTTAATTTGGCTACATAACTTTGAAATAATATTAGGGTATTCTGGGATGATAATTCTAGGTATATTTTTGTTGGAACTGTCAAGTTTTGTGATAACTGTTAAAATAGGCAGTTATAAGCAGTTTAGGGGTGCATATAGCCTACTTAAGAGTAACAGTAGTAGGGTAGTACTGTAATGTAAGGTTACTTTAGGTGTTTTGGGATGATGATTTGGGGTGCATTTTAGCTTTAAATGACATTAAATTGTTTTAGTGTGATGATTTAAGGTATATTTTTGTTTGAACAATCAAATTAAGCAGTGATATGTTAAAACAGGCAGTTAGTATAAGAGTTTTAGTTTAAGAGGTACAAGGTATTTGTCAGTTGAAAGCCAGTTATAAGCATCTTTAGAGGGATACTTGCATTTCAGCAGTAAGTTCTGGAACCTATTATACCATGTAAAAATGAGGAAGCAGTGTATTTGAAATAAATCATATATTGCAATGTTACAATGTATAATATGAATTAAATAATATCTCTCTATACTGAAATATATACAAATAAAATATGAAATAAACCGCATAAGATATTTAAATCCATGGACAGGAGAGAAACAGCAAAGCAGATGATAGCAATGTACCATATTTCTCAAATTTACCAAAGGTCTTAGAGCCCAAATTTTATGCTTTTCATCAGTCTAAACCCCGAAGAAGGTTACACTGATGGATATTAATCAGACAGCCTGTATTTGATCTTTGAATAAAGTATATAAATTATTCTTGGTTTAAATAGTAAACAAACAAAAGTATCATAAAATCCAAACCATAGACAAAAAAACATAGATTTACTTCCATACTGGGCAGATTATAGTGGAGAGTTAATAAATGAGCAATAACTAAAAAGTTGCACCAATATTCCTGGTACAGTATTTTTCCTTTTCTTAAATGGCCCTGACTTCAAGGGAACATTATCAGTTGACAACAGTCAAATTGAAAAAGGTTACTTGCTTTTATAGTATATATAATCAAAGTGGAAATTATGTAACACCATGCTTTTTTTTATGAGTTTCGTTAAAAAACCACACTTTGCTTCTTTATGCTGGTGGTAAAATTGCGGAAAATATTTGCAGGCTTTGAAGATTATATGTTTTTCTTATTTCTAATGTATGTATTGCATGGATTTTAAAGCTTTTATGTTTTATTTGGGATGTTATATTCATGCTGTATTTTAACCAAGCATAACTATGCAATAAAATGTTATTCCATATCTGTAATAATATCTCTTATTGCGATGTTTAGTTTCTCTATCTCAGATTAAAAAAAACCTACTGAACAGGTCTACATCAAATGCTATCAGAATCTTAAAATACTACACTAGCTGTAGCTCTATCCACTTGAACACACTGAGACACTGCTGACCAACTACTGTAAATCTCTGAAGCAACAAGGCTGACAATTTGTACTGTACTATATGTTACAATACTTTGTAATCTGTTCAAATTTTTCAGTTTGCTGATACATCAACTTCAGAAGGGTTTATTTGAAATTAGAATAAATGAATTTAAAAAAACATAAAACAAAATATGTTTAATATATGAGCCAAAAAATATATATGTGAGCTACAGTACCAAAGCCATGGTACATAGTATACAGTAAATGTGTGTGCAGCAACCAAAATAGGGCCATCAACTCACGAGCACTGCCAAATCATTGTTATATTTACTTTAGTTTTCAAAATTTTGCTTATAAAAAAAATCCATATTTTCCTGTATCATGGAAAAACCTCTACATTTAGCTGTATCTGCAACAGTTATCTACCAATAAAAAATGTGAATTGTAAGATAGCATTTATAAAGTTAAATTATGGAAAGATCTCTTCATCAAAGCAAATGTTTTATTTGCTTAAAATCCTTAAATAATAGGTAAATTATACACATACATTCATAATTACATATTCACTGACCTACATAGTGATAACAAAAACTAGAGTATCACAGTTAGTTATTTAGATAGGAGCTTAGTCACTAATGCCTTCATCTGGATGAAAGAAATGTTGTACAGGTATATGTATTTCTATTTGGTAAAAGGAATTATTTTGCAATATTATTACTTCCACTAGAAAGCCTATCTTGGGACTGACAAGGCTCTATCTTACCATATGCAGACAGAAAAGAAATACATTTATTAAAATAAATATGGATATGAATTAATCTAGCTTGAAAAAATGACAAATTCCCTACATATTTGACTGTATAGCTAATTAGCCAGTGAAGGACAAAAACTCTCAAAAAACTACTTACTTGCTGATTCCTGAGATCATATTCCTTTTCATTTGGTTGAAGAGTTCTGAAAAGCATGTGTTCTTTGCTACCATCTTCATTAAGTGTAAATGATGCACAAGCAGAAGTATCCCTGCAAATCAAAATTAACTGACTTATCAGATTCAACTTCAGTCACAAAGACTGCTTCAATCACGAAAAAAAACAGAAACTTAATTTGGTCAACTAGGAGGAGGAATCCTGACAAAATAAAAATGCCAAATAAACTTAATTATGAGGTCATTCTAATTTCAGTCACCCTAGCTATTATTATACATTAGTCATTTCATGAAACAATATGGAGGATATTCCAGGAAAGGTATGACGAAAAGAAGAAAAACACCACCATGAGATTCATTACTAGGCTGTAGAATATCATACTGAAAAAAAAGATGTGAATAAAACCACATGCCATATGCCAATATCAAAAGAAAAGAATACCTATATGTATCAATAGAATTCTGCTACGAAGCCAGTTTTCTGGCTTCCTAGCAAATGAACAAGATACACAGTAAAACATTATTAACCCTTTAACGCCAATTGGACGTATTAAACGTCAATATAAATTGTCTGTAAACTTTTTCCTTGCGTCCGCGCAGTAACTCTTCCGAAAAAATCATAAATTTTTTTGTCCGATTGTCGTAATGTTTGCACCATTTTAAATTAGCCGTTACATAAAGTTTTATATATGGAAATGTGTGCAATTTCATGTAGAATACAACAAAAAACAACCCATGGTTGTAGATTTTATCAATTTTGAAATATTTTCACATAAATAACGATAAGTGCCAAAATATCAACCTTCAGTCAACTTTGACTTGACCGAAATGGTCAAAAACGCAATTGTAAGCTAAAACTCTTATATCCTAGTAATATTCAATCATTTACCTTTATTTTGCAACAAATTTGAAGTCTCTAGCACAATATGACAATTTGTCGAAAATTGCATTTTTCCTAACTATACAAACCTGAGGTCCTTTAACAATAGGAAGTAGCTATCGGCAGCTGGAACGGTCGTAAGCTTCGAGCAAGGGGAGAACGGTAGTTAACTGCTTGTCCGATCGTCGCGCGGCGAGGTAAACAAATCACTTTTGCTTTTGGCCCATGCAAAATACGCAGAGTGAGGGGTGGCATGAGGAGGGACTATATGTAAAGGACCTCAGGTTTGTATAGTTAGGAAAAATGCAATTTTCGACAAATTGTCATTTGTTCCGATACGTAATACAAACCCTCGGTCCTTTAACAATAGGAAGACTCACTTCTTGGTTGGAGGAATCTGAGTCTTTTGATGAACAGACTGGTGTTCGTCCATCCTTGGAGTGCCTCCCTGGTCGTAAGAGCGAGGGAGGGATCCAAGCCTCTGTCCGATTGATCGGGGTGTGCACCGCAGGATCAATGGTCAGACCTCTGGGCCGAGTACTAAGAGAGAGGCAAGCGTATCTCTTTGTACCAGCATTGTAAGAACTTGTTCCTGTACAGGAGCAAATATAAAGTCATGGGTTTGTCTCATGTAGGCATCCACTTCCTCCCCCTTGTAGAGAAAGTGGTGGATATACGCTCCTATCCCTAATGAAAGGGATAGGATGGAGCTCGGTCGAGTAGCTTACCTGCATCTGACTCCCTTCCAGCGTGGTGACGACCGTATCCCTCTGCCCACAGGTAGAGGTAGAGAAAGATGGTGAAGAGAAGCCAGTCACACTCTCATTCGCACATTCATTCTCCCAGTCATACCAGGAATCGATGCTGTTCTGCCTGCTCGGGTGCTGGGTAAGCTTACATGTGTTGAGCAGCCACCACAGGTCCCAAGGAAAAAGTATCCAAGGACTTGTGGGCAATATCCCGAAGGTAGAAGGACGTGAAGGTGGTCTGGTTGGCCCAGACACCTGCCTTCAGGACCTGCGCCACGGAGAAGTTCTTACGGAACGCTAAAGAGGGTCCGATACCTCTGACTTCGTGGGCTCTCGGTCGGAGCGTACGGATGTCGTCGCTACCATCAGCCTCGTACGCTCTCCTGATCACCTCACGTAGCCAGAAAGAAAGCGTGTTCTTGGAAACTTCTTTCTTGGTAACCCCAGTGCTAACAAAGAGGCGTCGACACTCAGGCCTGAGGTGTCGAGTTCTCTTCAGATAGCGCCGTAGCGCCCTCACAGGACAAAGCAGCATCTCATCCGCATCGTTATCGGTGAAGTCCAGAAGGGAGGGGATCGTGAAAGACTCGAACCTGTCGTCAGGGATCGACGGCTTCTGAGTCTTGGCTACGAAGTTCGGGACGAAATCGAGCGTCACAGATCCCCAGCCTCTGGTGTGTTTAACATCATAAGAAAGACCATGTAGTTCCCCTACTCTCTTCGCCGATGCCAGGGCCAGCAAGAAGAGGGTCTTGAGGGTCAGATCCCTGTCTGACGACTCTCGGAGTGGCTCGAAGGGTCTTCGAGTCAAACTCCTAAGGACGAGAGTCACATCCCACGCAGGGGGCCTGAGTTCCCTGGGTGGGCAAGACCTTTCGAAGCTCCTCATTAGCAAGGAGATCTCGAACGAGTTCGAGATGTCCAGTCCCCTCAGTTTTAGGACGAGAGCCAGGGCGGCTCTATATCCTTTAACTGTGGGTACTGAGAGGAGCTTCTCTCGGCGAAGAAACAGAGTGGCTCTGAGAGGAGACAGACCCTGTCTACGACACCAACCACAGAAGACGGCCCACTTCCCCTGGTACACAGCTGCAGAGGACTGTCGGACGTGTCCAGCCATCTCTGTTGCTGCGCTACGTACGAGAAAAGCCTCTCGTTCGCAAGAGATGGTGGATAACAGCCAGCCGTGAAGTTGAAGGGACTGGACTGCTTGGTGGTACCGTTCTACGTGTGGCTGGGCTAGGAGGTTGTGCCAATTGGGTAGCTCTCTCGGTGCGTCCGCAAGAAGAGCCAGCAGGTCCGGATACCAAACGGCTTGAGGTCGTTTGGGAGCCACCAGGATCATTCTGAGATTGGGAGTGCGACCAGCACTCGACTGATCACTTTCCGAATCAGACAGAAGGGAGGAAAGGCGTAAACGAAGAGGTTGTCCCAGGGGTGTTGGAGAGCGTCCTCTGCAGCTGCCCATAGCTCCGGCACGGCTGAAAAGAAAACCTGAAGTTTTCTGTTGTGCCGGGTGGCGAACAGGTCTACGACCGGTCGCCCCCACAGGTTGAACGAGCCTTTCCGCCACATCTTGGTGTAGAGACCATTCAGTTCCTATCACCTGATCCCGACGGCTGAGCTTGTCCGCTACTACATTCCTCTTGCCTGGAATGTAGCGTGCTGACAGCTCTATCAAGTGAGCCGTGGCCCACTCGTGCACCTGCAAACCGTCAAACTGGTGAAGCGGAAGAGCACTAGGCCCCACCCCCCTGCTTGTTGACATATGCCACTACTATGGTGTTGTCGCACATCAACACACTGAGTGTCCCACCAAGCGGTCCTGAAATTCTTGGAGAGCGTAGAACGCCGCCTTGAGTTCCAGGACATTGATGTGAAGGTGCTTTTCGTGATGGTCCCACACACCTGCAGTCAGCAACTCCTCCAGGTGGCGGCCCCATCCCATTCCGGTCCGATGCGTCCGAGAACAGCAGCATCTCCGGGGGGGGGGAGTGCGGATGGGCCCTCCTCTTAAGAGGTTTCTTGCGTCGAGCCACCAGGCTAGGTCCTGCCTCACCTTGTCCCGTGAGAGCCACGGGAAAGTAAGGAGGATCCTTCGCCCGAGACCAACTCTCCCTTAGCCTCCACTGGAGAGACCGCAGGTTGAAGACGCCCGTGAGGGACTAACTTCTCGAGTGACGACAGATGGCCGATCACGACTTGCCATTGCTGTGCTGCCTGTTCCTGGCCGAGACAGGAACCGGCCGGCTGCCGCCCTGAACTTGGGACTGATACGCAAGTCTGCGGGAAAGACCTGCCTTGCTACCGTGTCTATCAGCATACCCAGGTACTTCATCTTCTGCTTGGGTTCGAGATCGGACTTCTCGTAGTTTATCACGATCCCCAGATCGCGACAAAACTTGAGGAGTCGATCCCTGTCCTGCAGCAAACTGCGAGCAGGAGCTCGCCAGGACCAGCCAATCGTCGAGATACCTCAGAAGGCGTATCCCGTGCGAATGGGCCCAAGCTGACACCAGAGTGAACACTCGCGTGAACACCTGTGGGGCGGTTGACAGACCGAAACAAAGTGCCCTGAATTGGTACACCGTCCCATCGAAGATGAAGCGGAGGTACTTTCTGGAGGACTGATGGATGGGTATTTGAAAATACGCGTCCTTCAAGTCCACTGAAAGCATGAAATCGTTCCCCCTGATCGAGTCGAGCACCGAGCGTGCCGACTTCATCGTGAACCGCGTCGTGCGAACGAGCGGTTCAGGGGAGAGAGGTCTATCACCGGACGCCAGCCCCCCGATGCCTTCTCTAGAAGAGGCGGCTGTAAAAGCCCGGTGATTGGTCCTCCACGATCTCTACAGCTCGTTTCGCCAGCATGGTCTTGATCTCCTGTCGAAGAGCGTTGTCCTTTGATGATCCCCGGACATAGGTTTGTAGATGGACCGGTTTGGAGATGGGGGGGGGGCCGAGACTCGAAGGGTAGCAGATATCCCTCCCGAAGGACGTCTACTATCCAGTTCTCGGCACCGTAGTGCTGCCAAGTTGCCCAATGGCTCGCTAGGCACCCCCGCACTTCCGGCAGCAGGTGAGGGGGAACGCCGTCCCTAGCGTTTCCCACCTCGTTTCGACTTCTTCCCACCACCTCCTCGGGGAAAGGAGGTCTGGGAGGAGGGCTGGTTACGGCCTCCTCTCGCAGAAGTCGAAACAACAGGAGTCTTCACACGGGGCTTAGACGGTGCAACCGTCTTAGCCGCCGTGGAAGCGCCAGCTAAACTCTTGGGCTTAGCCACAGTTACTCGAGATTGCCCAGTAACCTTCGAGACTGCCTGGTGAACTAAGCGGTCACTGTCATCAGTGCGCCGCCTTTCCACCGCAGCGTCCACCATCTCTCCGGGAAAGAGAGCGGG
This sequence comes from Macrobrachium nipponense, assembly GCF_015104395.2. Classification (NCBI taxonomy): domain Eukaryota; kingdom Metazoa; phylum Arthropoda; class Malacostraca; order Decapoda; family Palaemonidae; genus Macrobrachium; species Macrobrachium nipponense. The sequence goes on from NC_087216.1 coordinate 259,276, forward strand.
GGAACTCCTAATAGGTCCATTGCGAAGCCCGAGTGCCGCCTCACGCCCGGCCCCCTTGGTCACTCGGGTAAGGACTGCGTCCCTACGTCAAAGAACCAAGTTGGCCCACAGGTTAGCAGTCTGATGGGCGAGGTAAGAGATAGCTCTTCCTCCAGACTGGCACAGTCTCCTGAAAGAAGCGTCGTCTTCGAGAGCAGAACTCCCAGAGCCGGCCGCTACTTTGGATATTGTGAGGGACCACAAATCCAGCCAAGAGACTGCCTGGAATGCTGCCATAGCGGTAGATTCATGGGCAAGTGCCTCCTGCTGCGAGAACCAGAGGTTCTCCGACAGGAGCTGCTGCAGGGACACACCTGGAGTCAGCCTTGCTAACTCCGGGTTAACCTGTTTCGGCAGTATCGGGTCTTCCGAAGGCACGTAGAAACGCCTCTGACGCTGTAGAGGAGGAGGAAGCAGCTTGGAAGACCGTCCGGATTTCAGCGAATCCTCTCGCCCTGAGACGAGATTCTCGACTTGGTCCAGGACTGAGTCTGGAAGCTCCGATCGCGGCAGCCCCACCATCATTTTGGGTTCCCTCTTCGGGCCCCAAAATGACTCGAGCCGGGACGTGGGCTCGGCAGCGGCGATCCTTCCGCAAGGTCATTATGCTGACGAATCAGCTTAATGACTTCTGCAAAATTCCTCTGTATCTCGGGAGTAACCGCGTCTTGCGGAGTAGGACCGTCCAGTCCCTCCAGCAAGAACAGATCCCGAGATACTCCTCCTTCAGAAGGAGGAACAGCGGCAGACCCCTCACGGTCGCCTCCAGCTACTTGCGCGTATGCCCTGGTCGGTCCTAGAACTGTGCCTGGTCCATACGGCGTCATAGCGGGATCGCGAGCGCCGCACCTCTCGCGATCACTCCTAGGTACCTCGCTCCTCCCGGTGTAGCCCGAGGAGGTTGAAGGTACAGGAGAGGCAGACCTGACGCTCCCCCCTCGCTCGCTGGCAGGACCAGCGTGCTTGGAGGGCTGCTGCTGATCGTCAACCCGCGGTGGCGATCGAGCAGCAGGCCTAGCCTTGCCGCTCGCCTGGGGCGAAAGACTTGGCTGAGAACGTCGACGCTGATCTCTAGCGTCAGGCGAGCTGTTGCTGGTTACCGTCTCCGCCCGGTCCCGATGGGAGCGGCGGTCAGGTGACCTGCTAAGCTCGCTGTCGCGGTGAGACCGGCGAGCGTCCTCTCAGCGCGTCGAGCCGCTGGTACCAGCCGTGGCTGGTACCGACGGCCGCGGGGACCCCTTCCTCGCCTCAACCCGTGGCTGGTCAGCGACCGTCACGTCAACCCGAGCAGCCAGCTGGTCGCTGCGAGAGCGTCCACTGGCCTGGCGAGAGTCGTCTGCACGACTCTCGCCAGTCTTCTGCTCCGCGCCTCGATCTTGACGGCGAGCGAGCTCGGGCGTCAAAACTTTGGCTGGACGGTCTCCCGTGGAAGAGCGTCCACTCGGTACTTCTCGCGAACGAGAAGCAGCCGAGACGGATCCTGATTTAGCGGCAGAACTGCTAACACCAGGCGAGGACGTACCAGCCGGTGCTGGTACTCCTCTGGTCCCCGTCGTCTTCTTCTTTGCAGAGGAAGAGATGGGCCCCGTTCCCGAAGGAACAGGAGGACCAGCAGAAGAGCTCCCCGAATCGGCTGAGCGAGACGGGCCCTTAGAAGATCCCGAAGGAGTCTTCTTAGGGGGGGAGGAGGCAGCCTTCTTCTTCTTCGGCTTGGTAGCCTTAGAAGTCGAAGGGGAAGAGGAGGCAGCAGACGACGAAGAAGACGACGAAGACGACGACGACACCTTCCTCTTCTTCCTCTTCTTCTTCGCCAGGCTCCGCAGGACAGACGTCAGGTCTTCCATCCAGGAGGGAGCCGGGGCAGTTGCCGAAGCAACAGGGCCCGACTGCACCTGTCCGGAAGGACCTGAGACTGTAGCAGCACCACCAACAACAGGAGCGACAGGAACAGGTACAGGAACAGCAGGAACAGCAGGAACAGCAGGCACAGCAGCGTCTGAAACAAAAGGAGCAGCAGGGACAGCAACAGGTACAGCAGGTACGGCAGGAACCACAGGAGAGCCAGGCGTCCTGTCGGCAGCTACCGTCATTCTTGGCACCGGCGGCAGGTCTAGGGGAGTACTCTTAGGGCAGCGGAAGTCCGGGGTCGGCAGCACAAAGAACCCAGGTGGCGGTGGCACCGTCCTCTTTGACACGGCAGCAATGGGTTTGTGTACGGCAGCTGTAGGCGTCACCATCATTACATGCGGCGTATATACTAGATGCGGCGGCATGTCATAGGCTGGTGTTGTGATAGTGGTAGTGGTAGTGGTCACCACACCATGTGTGACCACTGCCGACCCCGCCAACCGCTGAATCAACCCCTGAATACTCCCTGCAGCCCCAGCGACTCCCACACCTGTCCAAGGTCGTCCTTCACGGTGGCACATCTGCGGAAGCAAACAGTCGGGTTAGTAAGAGGGGTTCCTCGCGCCTGGGGGGAGACAAACCCCACCCAGAGCGGACGGAAGACCCCGAATACAACTGGACGTCCGGGTAGCGGGCGCCCTCCTCCACACTCGACGGATCGAGCGAGGAGAAGGACTCCGCTACCCCCCCCGCAGGGGAAGGCGCGAAACGTGGGGGCTGACCGGGAGGCAGGAAGGAAGACGAAGTGTCAGTTACCAAAGGAGTCACTGGAGAGCTTTCCGATGACTTCTTTGGAGGCCTAAGTCTCTTCCTGCCCTCGTACAGAACCCACTGCGCCTCGGACCAATTCATACAAGTAATACATGGCTCGTCCCGGGAGCATTCTCGCCCCCGGCAACGAGTACACACCTCATGTGGATCCACGTCCACAAAAGATCTAAATCCGCCACATCTACGCCCCTCCAGCCCAGGACACACTCTACGGGCGACTGGGGGGCGCGGCGAAATCTCCATTTCTTGATCACTCATGATTTCAGTCAATGCAATAAAGAAATGAAAGAAAGTACTTACAATTCATATACCACACTAACAAACCAGAAAGAGGGCTGAATTAATCAAAGCAACGACAATAGCGGGCAGAGCGATGACGAACACGTCCTGTCTCCACACGGCCGAAAGCAAAAGTGATTTGTTTACCTCCCAGTCGCGCGGTGCGCGACGATCGGACAAGCAGTTAACTACCGTTCTCCCCTTTTTCGAAGCTTACGACCGTTCCAGCTGCCGCTAGCTACTTCCTATTGTTAAAGGACCGAGGGTTTGTATTACGTATCGGAACAAATTTCAATTTATGGTGAATTTATGAAAAAAAACATTTTCCTTATGTCCGCGCGGTAACTCTTCCGAAAAAAATCATAAATTTTTTCGTCAGATTGTCATACTGTTTGCATAATTTTAAATTAGCCATTACATAAAGTTTTATATATAAAAATGTGTGCAATTTCATGTAGAATACAACAAAAGACGACCCATGGTTGTAGCTTTTATAAGTTCTGAAACATTTTCATATGAATAATGATAAGTGCCAAAATTTCAACCTTCGGTAAACTTTAACTCGACCGAAATGGTCAAAAAACGCAATTGTAAGCTAAGACTATTACATTCTAGTAATATTCAATCATTTACCTTTATTTTTCAACAAATTGGAAGTCTCTAACACAATATTTCGATTTATGGTGAATTTATGAAATAAACTTTTTCCTTACGTCCGCGTGGTAACTCTTCCGAAAAAATTATAAATTTTTTTGTCCGATTGTCGTAATGTTTGCACCATTTTAAATTAACCGTTACAAAAAGTTTTATATATGAAAATGTGTGCAATTTCATGTAGAATACAAAAAAAAATCCTATGGTTGTAGCTTTTATCAGTTTTGAAATATTTTCATATAAATAACAATAAATAGAAAAAATTCGTCCTTCGGTCAACTTTAACTCGACCGAAATGGTCAAAAACTGCAATTGTAAGCTATAACACATACAGTCTAGTAATATTCAATCAATTACCTTCATTTTGCAACAAACGGGAAGTCTCTAGCACAATATTTCGATTTATGGTGAATTTTTGAAAACAGCTTTTTTTTACGTCTGCGCATTACGAATTCATGCATCATTTTGTGATAATATTTTCTCTGTGTTGCCTTGATCATTTTACAATGTGTTATATACCAAAATGATCGCAATTTAGTGTACAATACAACGGAAAAAAATTAACTCGTTAGCTTTAACCGTTTTGCTCACAGCACGATTTGATTACAATTATATATAAAATTTTGTTTTCGTGCTATCATATATCCCATTATTTATACATGATAATGATATTTTTTTTCATTTCTGATGGTTGCATACTAAACTTCACGCAATGACAAATAAAGGAGCCACAAATGAACTCTTAATCTTGAAAACTAAGCGTGCTGTGATTTTTTGAAAAAAACATTTTTTCCGCTTCAGCGCTCACTCCCAGACCCCGCCGGCATACGGGAGACGATTTTTATTATGCCCCTTCGGCGTTAAAGGGTTAAATGAACTACCATTACCAAAACTGGTTTGTCAGTCCTAAGTGAAAAACTGGACATGTAATAATTAAAAAATATGAGAGAAAAAACTTTCTAAACATACTTATGCCTTACTAGGCATCTAATACTGAAACATAAGTAGAATTAAAACAAAATTCAATTTTTAATTAAATAGTAAATAGCCTTATTAAATAACTAGTATTAGTAAAGCCATCAAAATTAACTGTTATAGCCATATATGCATGAAATGCAAAAAATACAATCTTAACACTAGACTTGATAAGGGAATAAGAACATCGGCTTGATATGTTTTCTTCATATGAACAAAGCTGAAGTGGAATGCGTAAATTCTTAACAAACTTTCACTTACAAAGGAGGGCAAAACTGTCCAACCTGTAGTTATCTAGTTGTTATATTCCGTGACACACAGACAACAGAAGAAAATCATCTCAATTCATAAGCAGTATACACACTATGCACAAAATGAATAAATGGAATAACCCATGTAATTCTCAGGTGAAAGGCTCACAAAATCAGAAAGTTTGGCCTTCAAGAGTTGAGTTAATGATGCTTGTAACTGCCATGTACAGCTTACTACTAGATGACTGCTGTCTTCTGTTAAGAATATTTGAGGCAACAGGGACAATTTTGTGGGTCAAGAATTACAATTAATGGGGGCTCTTGTGGAAAAAGGTGGGTTTGTAATTAAGATTAACCTAATAATTAAAAGCATAAATTTTTCCAAATAGCTAACCTGTGCTCAACTGCAGCCACCACAAATCCATGAGAAGATAGTTCTGTACAAACAGTGCTATACATGGAGCGACTGGCACTGAGCCCATGTGAAAACACAACAACAGGAAATTTCTTATCCATCATTGGTTCTTCCCATATCGCAGGAATAAGTGCGCCACCTAAAACAGAAAGTAATTAATGGACTCATTTATAGCTAAAATACAACTGATCACAGAAGAAGGAAGGGTCCTTAGCATACTCCTATATAACCTTGGAAGTGACGTCTTTCAGTAATATAAACTGATATTTTGAAGTTTATTTTCATGTGTATCTGCATGTTTCCATTAACTGATCTGTACAAAACAAGCAACAGAATATCAAACATAACAGCAACGATGTACCATACATTATATGAAAAACACTAAAAGCTAAAAACAAAAATTTACGCAATTGCCAGTTGAATAACATGCTGAAAAGTGAAGAGATGGATGGTGCCATAAAAGATGCCAGACCCTTAGTATATTCTTCACCCAAATACCATGGTGTCCACTTATCCATTTTACTCTGAAAGGAATGAATGAAATCAACTTACTGACAATAAGATACTTTTGTTGCTAATATTCATATAAACTACTAGAAAGTATTATCATTTGGATAATTTGAACATCATTTTTTGTCCATAAAAATCTTCAATCTATTCCAGCAAATATTTAGAATTAGTTCCCAATTCTGGAATGAAAACATTTTTCTTTGTAATAAAAGGAGCTGACTACACTCTGTGCATTTACGTACTACAAATTTTCATATACAACAGGAACTGTAACGTACACTGTTAACTTTGTAATTTTATTAAATACTAATCAAATCAGATTTTCCAAAGGCACACATAAGAGAAAATAATGATAAAATTTGGGGACTATATGAAGTATTAAATACATACTCTCATACAGTATTGGTAAGTTATAGGAACTAATAAAAACAAAATGAACTTTCCCTTACAAACTTTCAACCTAAAATAGCTCACATTTGTGATGAATTTCCTTGGACTCTTCAGTCGTTATAAAGAAAAATGCTGTAGACAGGTAGTATGTGCATACAGGTAACTCTGTGCATGAACAGAGAGATTCCTAGGTGATCTATGGGTAATCACTTTTTGTTCAGTCTTAGTAATTAGCAGAATGGAAAGTGAGGCTGAGAGGAGGGGGCTTGAACTATGAATAATGGATGTTAAAAAAAATCAACTTTTGGAAGTAAATTGTATTTTTCCTAACTATACAAACCTGAGGTCCTTTAGGAATTACTATTCAGCGCCAGCTGGACAGGTCATAAGATTTCCTAACAAGGCAGTTCGGCAGTAACTGCTTGTCCGATGGTCGGGAGTCCCGCTCGATTGGAGGTAAACATATCACTTTGCTTTAGGCCCAGCAACAGAGTGAGGGGTGGCATGAGGTGGGACTACATATATGTAAAGGACCTCAGGTTTGTATAGTTAGGAAAAATACAATTAACAGTGGCACCTCGACATACGAAAGTCCCAACTTATGAAAAATTCAAGTTACAAAAGCAAATATGAAGATTTTTTTGCCTCTGGATACAAAAATAATTCAGGTTACGAAAGGGTGTCACTGTAAAGTCCCGAGATTCGCCCGGACCACCGAGAACAATTTTAAAACTCACGCGCCGCCAACTGAGTAGACTCGCCACCATCCTCCTGCTCTCCCATTGGTTCCTGATGCTAGTCACCACCGTAAGATCCTGCTCTCCTATTGGTCAACATCTACCCCAAGTGCTCTATGTATTCTATTGGTAAAAGGATGCTCTAAATGGAAAAACTTATTCATGCAATACATTTAATGAAAAAAACATTAGGTAAAGATAGAATAAAGAATAGAAATGAATGGTTATTATACTGTTTGGTAGTTTCACTAGTGGAAGAGAGATAATGAAAATTTATGATTACTGTACTGTGTGCTAGGTAAAAGTGGTTGCTTGGCGATTGTTCGCTACTTGTAGTGTGAACGTAAACAAAAGGTTGGAAGCTATTTTTTTTGTTTGTTTGTTTATTATAGTTAATGGTTACTTAATAATTATTTGACATAAGTACATGCAATACATTAAATAAAAAAAATTGTGAATTAGATATCATAAAATATAAAATAAATCAGACTCCTATCATCGAAGCCAACAAATACTTTCTAGAATTCTTCTGTTTTAATATTATATGTTTCATTATAGCTGTCAGTAACTCTGTATCTCCATTAGATAAAGATAGAATAAAGAATAGAAATGAATGGTTATTATACTGTTTGGTAGTTTCAGTAGTTGAAGAGAGATAATGAAAATTTATGATTACTATATGTGTGCTAGGTAAAAGTGGTTGCTTGGCAATCGTTCGGTACTCGTAGTGCTGAACGTAAACAAAAGGTTGGAAGCTTTTTTTTTTGTTTGTTTGTGTATTATAGTTAATGATTATAGTTATAGTACTGAATATTTATACATTTTATTGGCATACTCTAAGCTTTTAGCTTCTTAGGTTTAGATGTCAGAATCATAGACTAGGATACAGTAGCAACTCCTAACATAGGCTAGGGTTATTGCTAAGGGACATATGCTAAAGTCCTAACATATGCAGTAAAAATGGGGTTGAACATTACATGCAGATGAATACTACTCAAGTATGTACAGTATTTTGCCTTTTTGGAGTCATATTTCTTCCGTCGGATCGGTGTCGTAACCCTAGAACATGTGTTGTAAGCCTGGAAATAATTTACTGGGGTGTTTTTGTAGGGCTTAGAACAAATTAGGCAATTTACATGTAAAATGTGGTTCAAGATACGAAAAAATCAGGTTACGAAGGCTGCCTCGGACGGATTAATTTCGTATCCTGAGGTACTACTGCACTTCCAAAAATTGTGATTTGTTCTGACACGTAGTACAAACCCTCGGTCCTTTACATAAGGAAGACTCACTTATTGGTGGGTGAAATATGAGTCTTGTGAACAAACTGGTGTTCGCCCAACCTGGGTTCCCTCCCTGGTCGTAAGAGCAAAGGGGGGGGAACCTAGCCTCTGTCCAACTGATCGGAGTGTGAACAGCAAGCAAGAACTAGGTCCTATGTAAGAGCCAAATAAAGTATTGGGTTCTCTCACTGGTGTCCACTTCCCCCCTTGTTAGGGAAGGGACGGATAAACGCTTCTATCCCTAATGAAAGGGATAAAATGGAGCTCGGTTACATAGCTTACCTGCATCGTTATCCTATCCAGCATGATGACGACTGCTACCCTCTGCCTGCAGAGAGAGGGAAGAAAAAGAGGAGGAAGAGAAGCCAGTCACACTCTCATTCACTTTCCATTCATGCAGTCTCACAAGGATGAGATGCTACCTTGTCCGGTAAAAGAGCTGGGTAAGCTACACAACTTGTTGAGCAGCCACCACAGGTCCCAAGGAAAATGTGTCCAAGGACCTGTGGGCAATATCCCGAAGGTAGAAGGAGGTGAAGGTAGTCTGGTTGGCCTAAACCCCTGCCTTCAGTACCTGTGCCATGGACAAGTTCTTGCAGAATGCAAGGGTTGGACCAATGCTTCTGACTTCGTGGGCTCTCGGATGAAGGGTACTAGTGTCGGCACTCCTGTCTGAGTTGTACGCCTTCCGGATTACCTCACGAAGCCAGAAAGAAACAGTGTTCTTGTACACTTCTTTCTTGGTCACCCCGGTGCTAATGAAGAGGCGTCGACACTCATGCCTGAGGTGTCGAGTTTTCTTCAGATAGTGCCATAGCACCCTCACAGGACAAAGCAGCATCTCATTCGCATCATTATCAGTGAAGTCCTCCAGGGAGGGGATCGTGAAGGACTCGAACCTGGTGTCAGGGACCGAAGGGTTCTGAGTCTTCGCTACGAAATCCAGGACGAAATTGAGCGTACCTGATCCCCATCCCCTCAAGTGTTTAACATCGAAGGAAAGACTGTGGAGTTCTCCTACTCTCTTCGCCGATGCCAGGGCCAGCAGAAAGTCGGTCTTGAAGGTCAGATCCCTGTCTGATAACTCTCGGAGCGGCTCGTAGGGTCTGCGAGTCAAGCTCCTAAGGATGAGGGTCACATCCCACCCCAGGGGCCTGAGTTCCCTGGGTGGGCAAGACCTCTCGAAGCTCTCTATTAGGAGTGATATTTCCAGGGAGGTGGAAATATCGACTCCTCGCAGTTTAAAGACTAGGGCCAGGGCAGCTCTGTAGCCTTCAACTGCGGAGACAGAGAGGACCTTCTCTCAGCGAAGAAGGACGAGGAAATCTGCTACCTGCTGAAGAGTGGCTCTGAGCGGAGAGAAACCCCGTCTACGACACCAAGGTTGTGCCATGGGGGAATCTCTTGCGGTGCCTCGGAGAGAAGAACCAGCAGGTCCAGATACCAAATGGCCTGAGGCCATTTGGGTGCCACCAGAATCATCCGAAGATTGCTAGTGATCAACACTCTGCTGATCACCTTGCGAATCAGGCAGAACGGAGGAAAGGCGTACACTACGAGGTTGTCCCATGGGTGTTGGAACATGTCCTCTGCAGCTGCCCATGGGTCCGGCACAACTGAGAAGAAAACCTCGAGTTTCCTGTTGTGCCGGGTGGCGAACAGATCCACTAATGGACGCCCCCATAGGTCGAAGAGCCTTTACGCCACGTCTGGGTGTAGAGACCATTCGGTTCCAATCACCGGATTCTGGCAGCTGAGCTTGTCTGCCACTACATTCCTCTTGCCTGGAATGTATCTCCCTGACAGCTCTACCAAGTGAGCTAAAGCCCACTTGTGCACCTGCATCGTCAACTGGTGGAACGGGAGGGACACTAGGCCCCCATTTGTTGACGTATGCCACTACCGTGGTGTTGTCGCTCCTCAACACCACTGAGTGTCCCATCCCGGAACTCTTGGAGTGCGAGGAAAGGAGCCAGGAGTTCCAGGAAGTTGATGTGAAGGTGCCTGTCGTGATGGTTCCACACTCCTGCAACCAGCAACTCTTCAGGGTGTGCGCCCCAACCCTCAGTCAATGTGTCTGAGAACAGCAGCATCTCCGGAGGGGGAGTGCGCAGGGGCACTCCTATCAAGAAGTTCCTGTCGTCTAGCCACCAGGCTAGGTCCTCCCTTACTTCCTCCGTGAGAGGAATCAGGAAGGATTGTGGATCTGTGCCTGTGACCAGCACTCCTTTAGTCTCCACTGAGGAGACCGCAGGTGAAGATGCCTGTGATGGACTAACTTCTCCAGTGACGACAGGTGACCGATCACAACTTGCCACTGCTGAGCTGACTGTTCCTGTCGAGACAGGAAAACTGTCTGGCTGCCTCCCTGAACCTGCTGATCCGTGAGTCTGCGGGGAAGACTCTTGCTGCTACCATATCTATCAGCATACTCAGGTACTTTATCCTCTGCTTGGGCTCGAGATCTGACTTCCTGACATTCACCACGACCCCCAGGTCGCGGCATAAGTTGAGGAGTCGATCTCTGTCCTGTAGCAACTGCGAACGTGAGCTCGCCAGGACCAGCCAATCGTCGAGATACCTCAGAGGATGTATCCCGACCGAATGGGCCCAAGCCGACATCAGAGTGAACACTCACATGAACACCTGTGGGATGGTTGAGAGACCGAAACATAGTGCCCTGAATTGGTACACTATCCCGTCGAGGATAAAGCAGAGGTGCTCTCTGGAGGAATGATTGATGGGTACTATTTGAAAATACGCATCCTTCAGGTCCACTGAAAGCATGAAATTGTTCTCCCTGATGGAATTGAGCACTGAGCGTGCTGTTTCCATCGTGAACCAAGTCTGGTGAACGAATCGGTTCAAGGGAGAGAGATCTATCACCGGTCTCCAGCCCCCTGTAGACTTCTCAACCAGGAAGAGTCGGCTGTAGAAACCCAGTGACTGATCTCGCACGATCTCCACAGCTCGTTTGCTCAGCACGGTCTTGACTTCTTGTAGTGCTACGTCCCTGGCAGAACCAGGAATGTACGTCTGAAGGTGGACCAGGTGTGAAGTGAGGGGTGGCCTTGACTCGAAGGGTAGTAGGTATCCCTCCTGAAGAACATCCACTACCCAGGTCTCGGCTCTGTAGCGCTGCCAAGTTGCCCAATGGCTTGCCAGGCAACCCCGACTTCCGGCAGCAGGTGAGGGGGACCACCATCCCTAGCGTTTCCCTCTCTTCACCTTCCACTTAGCAGGTCTCCCACAGGAGTAGGAGGCTTGGGAGGAGGGCTGACGCTCACTCCTCGAAGCGAAAGATGAAGGGTGGGTCTTTCCTCGCGACCTCGATGGTGCCAGTGTCTTGGTAGTGGAGGAAGAGCTAGCCAAGCTCCGAGGCTTGACCGCAGTTGCTCGAGATTGTCTGGTGTACTAGGTGGTCACTTTTCCACCGCAGCGTCCACCATCTCTCTGGGGAAGAGAGAGGAGGAACCCAGCCGCTCTGGTTACCCGAGCCAGGACTGAGTCCCGCCGTCTTAGGACCAGGTTGGCCGTCTGGTGGGCGAGGTAGATGGCAGGGTCTCCCAAACGCCGAGTCTTCCTCAAGAATGATAGCTCCCGAGGAGGCTGTGACTCTGGATACTGTGAGGGACCACAGATCCAGCCAGGAGACGGCCTGGAAGGCTGCCATGGCAGTCGCTTCCAGGGCCGATGCCTCTTGCTGTGAGAACCAGAGGTTCTCAGCCAGCAGGTGATGGAGAGGCACCCCCGGAGTTAGCCTAGCTATCTCCGGGTCAACCTGCTTGGTTGGCAATGGGTCCACTGATGGCACGTAGAAACGCCGCTGGTGAGGCAGAGGAGGGGAAAGCAGCTTGTACGACCTGCTGGACCTAAGCAAGTCCTCATGTCCGGAGACGAGTGTTCAACTGGCCCAGCACACCGTCGGCCAAGGTGGACCGGGGTAAACCGACCGTCACTCTGGGTTCCTTCGTAGGTCCCAGAACGACTCCAATCTCGATGGAGGGTCGGAGGGAGTAACCACCGATCCTTCCCCGAGGTCGTTGTGCTGACAAATCAGCACAATGACCTCTGCAAAGGACCTCTGTATCTCAGGGGTGATCGCGTCCTGAGGCGATGGACTGTCAGATTCATCCAGCCTGATCACCTCTCGAGACACTCTTCCTTCAGGAGGAAGAACCTTGCCAGACCCCTCGTGGTCTCCTCCAACCACTTGCGTGTACGACCTGCTAGGTCCAAGGACCGAGCCAGGATTGTAGGCTCTCGTGGCGGGACCATGAGGAACGCACTCCTTGCGGTCACCCCTGTTCGCCTCGCTCCTCCCGGTGTAGCCTGAGGAGGTTGAAGGGACAGATGAGGTAGACCTGAAGCTCCTACCCTGACTACCACCAAAGCCGGTGAACTGGGAGGTTTGCAGGCAATCGCCAATCCGCAGTGGCGATCGAGTTGCAGGTCTGGACCAGCAGTCTCCATGTGGAGAAGCCCTGGACCGAGGACGGTAGCGTCGGTCTCGTGCGTCAGGAGAACTGCTACTAGTCGTGCGAGCCGTCCGGTCCTGGTGGGAGCGATGGTCGTGTGATTGGTAGTGTCCACTGACGCAGTGAGAGTAAGCACCATCCTCTCGACGCGCCACAGTACCAGGTCCAGCTGAGGGGGGACCTCTTCCCAGTCTCGACACGTGAATGGTCTGGTGGGACCGTCACGACCCTGGGAACCGGGGGATCGCCACAAGAGCGATCAGTGGCCTGGCGAGAGTCACCTGACCGACTCTTGCCAGCCTTCCGCTCCGTACCTGGGTCCTAACGGTGAGCATGCTCAACGGTCTGGACCCAGGTGCCGGTGACCGTACACTGGGTGGCGCTCGTGAGCAAGCGGCCAAGACTGTTCTCGGTCCGGAGGTGGAATCTGGAGCTGGGAGCAGAGGTACCAGCAGTAGCCGGCACCCTTATGGTCCCCGTCTTCTTCTTCCCTGGGGCAGGAGAGACAGGCCCCGTTCCCGTAGGAACGGAAGGACCAGGGGAAGACCCGCCTGTCCCGCCAGAGTGGGACAGACCCTTAGAAGTCTCTGTGCGAGACTTCTTGGGGGAGGCGAGGCCACCTTCTTTCTTCTTCGCCAACATCCTCAGGACAGCAACACAGCCCAACTGCACCTGTCCGGAGGAACCTGTGGAAGGAGCAGCACTACTACGGGCAGGTACGGAGACAGCAGGCACAGCCACAAGTACCGGTGGGCGGTCAAGAGGGGAGCTCTTCGGCACTCAGTCAGGGGGCGGGGTGAGGACAGCAAACCCAGGCTGCAGAGGAACCATCTCCTTCCGCGGCACGTAAGTCAGCGGGGCTTGTACAGCGGCTGAAGGGGTTAACGTTGTCACATGCTGCGTATACACCAGGTGCGGCGGTGCGGTATACCCTAGTGTAGAGAGAGTGGTGGTTGCCATCATCACCACCCCGTGAGTCACTGGGGCCACAGCCAGGGGTTGTATCAGCCCCTGGATACTGGGAGTGCCCGGAAGACTCAGTGAGTGCCACATCTGCTGAAGGTCTCCACCCACAGAGGCAGACACACCTGGGGAAGCAACAGTTGGGTTAATAGGGGGGGTTCCTGTTCTCTCAGAGGGGGAAAGATCCCACCCTGAATGGACCGAAGACCCCGAGTAAAACTCCAGGTCAGGGTGTCGCGCTCCCCTCTACACTCGACAGATCGAGCGAAGAGGCGGAGCGGGAGATATCCCCTGAAGGGAAGAGAGAGCCATACATGGGCGCTGGCTAGGAGGGAGGAAGGAAGACGATGTGTCTGTCAGCAGAGGTGTCGAGGGAGAGCTTTCCGACGACACCTTGGCAACTTTACGTGGTTTCCTCCTCTTGTCATAGAGCTCCCACTGCTCCTCTGACCAGGAGATACAAAAATCACAAGGTACGGCACGAGAGCATTCACACCCTCGGCACCGCGCACACAAAAAATGAGGGTCCACAGCATCGCTGGACCTGAATGCCCCACACTTACAGCCCTCCACTCCAGGGCACACTCTCCGGTTGGATGGGCAGCGAGGGGGCTTCTCCACTTTGTGGGCTTGCATGGTCTTCCAACGATACAAATCCACAAATAAATAAAAAAATAATAAAGAAAATACTTACAAGTGCAAACACACTAAGTAATACACACTAAGTAATACACAAATAAAAAGTGCAGAAGTAAGCAGCTCAATGTTGAACATCAATGAATCTCACGGCAGAGGGGGGCCAGAGAGGCGAATGCACGTCTACACACGACGGCGGTCGAAAGCAAAGTGATATGTTTACCTCCAGTCGGGCTTGACTCCCGACCATCGGACAAGCAATTACTGCCGAACTACCTTGTTAGTAAATCTTACAACCGGTCCAGCTGGCGCTGAATAGTAATGCCTTATGTAAAGGACCGAAGGTTTGTATTACGTGTTGAAACAAATAAATTTTACTTTTCAAAAACTACCTTAGTTAAAAAAAAACAGGACTATACAATTACATAAATTGCAATTTAGATGGGAGGAATCAAGCTGTTAAAGATGCCAGAGTGAGGGACAATCCCCAATTACTCCCCATCTTTACCTGTTAGCCATATTTTTGACCAGTTATTTTTTTATTTTAATAGCTGATGCTTATCCTCAAACGAGTTACCGTCATGATCTCATTAAGGTTGCATAAGACATACTAACTGATCAAGAATTCCTCTATAGTGACCTAAGTCAGAAAAGTCCCACTGTTGGTACAGTGATGGAATACGTATCTTGATTCATCCTTCCTCCACAGATGTGGCATCAACAGTATAGGTAGGCTGAGCCCATAAATCCATTATTAGCCAGGTCTGTGAAATAAACATCCTTCAAAGATTCCTTTGTTTTTTCATCAGGGAAATTTCTTTTTCTGATGCTTTGCAATGCATGTATATATACAATTTGCATAAGCTTGGATACATTCACTATTAACCTTTGATGTTGTCATTCCTAAGTTACTAGTCATAAGTTACTGGTCTGAGCATTAGTTATAATGGACTAGCAAATGGTCCTGCATTGGGGTTTCCCTGGTAATATGAAAACATTTTAAATCATAAAAACTCATGCAAAGGGAAATGTGTAATACAAAGCTAGAAAAAACAAAAGTACAATTAAATACTACTCATATAAACTTTGATAGTAAATAATAATAAAAAAAAAAAAGGGAGTGGGAAAGGTCTAACGAGCGATAAAGATCAAAATACAGGCAGCTCCCGGGCTACGATGGATTCGGCTTACGCGTTCCGAGGTTAAGGCGCTTTTCAATTATATTCATCAGAAATTATTTCCAGGGTTACAACACATGTTCCAGGGTTACGACGCCTACAACGCTGATCTAGCAGAAGAAATATGACACCAAATAGGCAAAATAATCAATATTTGAAGGTTTTTTTGATGAAAAATGCAATAAGAATGCAGTTTACATAGTTTTTAATGCACCCAAAGCATTAAAAGTAAGGTTTTCTTAGGATTTTTGATGATGTTCCAGCTTACAATGATTTTCGGCTTACAACGCGTCTCAAGAACGGAACCCCCGTCATAACCCGGGGACTGCCTGTAAATGGCTTCATGTTTCCCTTATGCCCTCCTCATAAACATTTTATTTCTCAGCATTGCAATTTAGCAAACACCATTTATGATATTTTGAACCACTAACCAGTCATCTGCCAAATGCACACTGCAACATTTTCAAAATAACCATCTTTGGAAACCAATCAAATATAAAGCATAAACTCTATGCACTACATATAACCAAATACCTAGATTCTTAGGAACAGAAATGTAATGGGTTATACAATGCAAAACAAGGGAGAATATTACCACTGGATCAGTGACATTTGTTGGATAGTAGAGTCTCATAAGAGTCCCCTCCTTTGAACGGCCAACCATGACGTCTGTGCAGCCAACCGCAAAAGGTCCTGAAAGTAAGAACAATCATAATTTCAACACATTTAAAATATACATCATAAAGTACAATAAAATTGATTAAGTTTTAGCAGCATGGGTGAGATTGTATCGAGAAGCCATTTTACCTAAAAAGGTACTTGTACTGGGCATGCTAACAAAAAAAATTAAGTGTCACTATCTAGAGTGTTAAATGACATTTTTGATAGTGTAGTCACTATCTCATCCTCAAGGATTACCCTTTCCATGGTTTATCCAGAGCTTCATGGTGACCAGGCTAATGTCAAAGAATTCTCTTATCCGTATTATAACGTGATAGAGTAGAGTATAAAGGGACTCAGGATAAGAGGGCCCTTTCTATTATCCTCAGCGAACACTAATACCCAGTTTACGTATTACGTCAAAACCACAAGAAGAAGTGGTTATGAGCATACGCATCGTCATATTGCTTACATACGACCAAAATCAGACCAAGATGCCATTCCTTTTCTGGTCAGTCAAGAAACCGGAGCTCAGAGAAGTCTGTTCTTCGCTTACTGATTCAGCTAAGTGCATAGTTTTTAGTTCTAGTCAACAATTTTTTAGTTTAGACTGTGGAGGAAATATTTATTGTGCATGAAAAGCCAAATTTGGCTTTTTTCGCTAGCACACATCGGCGCTTCTTATGATTTATGATCATTAGGCTGGCTCCAAGAATGTTGGAAGTATGACTATAAACCACTATTGGTCAGTTCTGAATATAAAACTTTAAATCAAAACATTTTAGGGGCTCCAATACTCATCCCTGATGATCCTTGGTTAGACCTATAAAATAAATATCTAATCAATGAGAGAAAAACTATGATTGAAGCTGTACATGTGAAAGACCACTAACAGAAACAGTCTTCTTACCTGTGTCTACTATAACATTAAAAGCTATAGAAACCTCCCTCAGGGCCAAAGTTCCTCACCAAAGAGTTCCAGCCTTCTGTTCCTTCATTTTCAATATTATTAATCTTGTAAAGACAGATATTCAGAATCTTGTAGTGATTAAAAGACTAGAGACAATGGCAGAATTAAAACTATTTGCCTCAGTCATCCCAGTTTTAGAAAACTCCAAGGACTGGGCAACACTACAGCTCCCTTCTGAAGGGGAAAAGCCTCTTTTATTTATAGCTACACAGCAATTTAGGACCTCTATGAGAAGAATCTGAGGCAACAGCTTCGGTAGAATTTCATACCAGGATCCACCTCTTTAGTATTATAACCTCTACCACCTTGCTGGAAATTCCCATCAAAAGTCTTCCAAAATGTACCAGAGTAATTGGTGCTGTTGTGGTTAAACGTCTTAAGACTCTGTGGCAAGCATCCTATCACTTTTTAGAGTGATGCATAAAAGCACAAATGGAAACATTGGAGGGCTCCAACTAGTCACTTCCCAATGTAACTTCATTACGTATTACATAATAACCCTTTCTGTAAGGACCTGTTTGAATAAGGCAAATCCTCAAAGCATGCCTTGCACAGCACAGAGTTTCCAAACGGCAGTTAAAATGAATGACAGCTTGTTGCAATTTCCATCAATAATAGATCCAATAATCGGATTACAACAAATGAATATGAACAAATTCTAGCTATTGCATGCAACAAACAGGATGCCAGACCAACCTCATCAAAAGATTAAAAAAGGTGGGAAGATACTTCGGCCTTGATCCCAGAGGGAATCTCTGGGAATACAGGTTACCCTGACTCCTCAGTCTGTATGAATGACAATACACAGATGCCTTGTTGACAGGTTGGGAGGATGTTGGGAGGATCGTCAGGTGGCAGGATTTTATGGGGCTTGTCTAGCGATGACGATAACTGAATTTTCTGCACCGACATACTCTGATCCCCGGTTAACAGCAGTGCTGATAATTGGGGATTGGTGCTAATATCGGCGATTTTCAGTTATTGGCCATTTTCCGTTATCGTCATGCCAACAGGAATGGTACCCCCGCAGATAACTGGGGACTGCCTAGTTAGTACCAACCACCAGGCTCCCCTAGGACTCAACACCATATATCAAGGCGAAGAGACAGAAGGAATGTTTCCTATGCTTCCTCCCCCCCAACACTATGCCAGCCATGGACAAAGGTCCAAAGGTATTGAAAGCTACCAAAGTAGCAGCCTAAGATTGTAAGGTAAGATGTCTTCCACAACTTGGGATTACGCCTCCAAAATGAGATAAAAACTGGGAAGAAATTCTTTGACAAAGATAATATCTAATAGTTTACACAGGGTAGAGAGCTCCCTCCTCTTCCTCTGTTCCTGAAATGACAAATTTTCTAAGACAATATCTAATAGTTTACACAGGGTAGAGAGCTCCCTCCTCTTCCTCTTCCTCTGTTCCTGAAATGACAAATTTTCTAAGACAATTTGTATTTTTCATAGCTACAAACCTGAGGTCTTAACAATAAGATAATTTCTTGCGCCTAGCTGGATCCGGTTAAAAAACAGATGAAAGCAAGGAATCTTGTGATATCTGGCAACGCATGCGTAGATCGGGTGAAAGATGGTCAAAGACCATTCACCTATGATCACACATCAGTCTTTCCCAACTCAGGATGTCTTAAACACAGAGGGGCAGCTAGAGGCGGGCAGTATAATGTTAAGACCTCAGGTTTGTAGCTATGAAAAATACAAATTGTCTTAGAATATTTGTCATTTGTTCATACGCGAACAAACCTTCGGTCTTAACAATAGGATAAACTCATACTTGGAGGGAGGTATAAGACAACCTAAACTGGCTTGGGGCCTATCCACCAGTCCAGCCCTCAAAAAGAATGGTTTTTGGAGAGGGACTGAAACCTGTTGAGAAGTTAGATAAATTGATATCTGACGAATCAGACCCTGAGTGACGTACAATGATATATGGGATAACCATTGTATAGGGAACCAAAGAGAAACTTTGACTGTCCAATAACAAACCAGGACACCAGGGTTTGTATTACTCCCAACCCCTCCTTGCCAAGGAGTGGAGCATATGCTACCAAATAGCGGATAAGATATTTGTATATTGCACAACCACGCTATCAGTATGACTACCTTACTCACCAGTATCAAACCAGTCCAGCGAATGATGTGCCTATTCCTTAAACTGCCTGAAGGAAGAAGGAAAGGTACAAGAGAAAGAAGGGGACCAGCCAACTCACTCATTCTCTCATCCACACAATCATCTTAGCTAAGATACAAAGGTGCCCTATTAAGGGCAACCATGAGTTACACAACCTGTTGGGCAGCCACCACAGGACCCAGGGAAAACGTGTCCGCAGATCTGTGGGCAACATTCTTAAGATAAAAGGAGGTGAACTTGAACTGGCGTAACTACCAGCGCTCAGCACTCATGTACAGCCAAGTTCTTTTTGAAAGCCAGAGAGGGGCCAATACCTCTAATGTCATGCACTCTAGCCTGCACAGACGTGGTAGTAGAATCATCAAGAGTCAAGTATGCCTGTCTGATGGCTTCCCGTATCCAAAAAGAGATAGTATTCTTAGACATCTCTTTCTTTGTACGGCCTGGTATAAGGTGCCGAGTCCTTTTAAGATAGCAACGCAAGGCCTGGACAGGGCACAACAAAAGCTCGTGAGCATCACCACCCACAAAGTCAGTCAGTGATGGAATGTAAAACAAAGTGAACCTGTCATCATGCACAGAGGGATTTTGGGTCTTGCCCACGAATTCCGGTACAAATTCGAAGGACATCGACCCCCAACCCCTGGTGTGCTTCACCTCATAGCTATTGGAAGATGCCAAAGCCAGAAGGAAAAATGTCTTGAGCATCAGGTTCCTGTCAGGTGAGCGACGCAAGGGCCCATATGGACTCTTAGTGAAGCTCTTAAGAACCAAGGAAACATCCCACGTCGGAGGCTTGAGCTCTCTAGGAGAACTTGACTGCTCAAATCCCTTAACTAGCAGGGAAAGTTCCCAGGAAGAGATGTCGATACCCTTAAGGTGTAACACCAAACTCAGGGCCGCCCTGTAGCCTCTAATGGCAGAAATGGACAACCATTTCTCGTCTCTGAGGAAGGTTAAAAAGTCTGCTATTCACTGAATAGAGGTCGCGAGTGGAGAAAAACCCCGTTTATGACACCAATCACAGTAGATTGCTCATTTGCCTTGGTAAACCGTGGAGGTCAACTTTCTAAGACTGCTGGACACGTGCCCAGCTGTTCTCTGAGAAAAGCCTCTCGCTCGGAGGAGATACTTGATAGCCTCCAACCGTGAAGCAACAGGGATTCTACTGACTGGTGGAACCTTTCGGCATGGGGCTAACACAGGAGATGTCGCCAAGGGGGAATCTCCCTCGGAACCTCTGACAACAACGACAGCAGATCTGGGAACCATTCCACCTGAGGCCACAGAGGGGCTACCAAAGTCATCCTGAGACCCTGTGAACTCATCAGCCTGTTCAGAACCTGACGGATAAAACAAAACGGAGGGAAGGCATACACCTCCAGGTTGTCCCAGGGATGTTGGAATGCATCCTTTGCCAGTGCTAAAGGATTTAGAACCACTGAACAGAACACCTCCAGCTTCTTGTTGAAGCGTGTCGCAAAAAGGTCCAGCATGGGTCTCCCCAAAATCTGGAAAAGCTTGTCTGCCACCACTTGATGAAGGGACCACTCTGTGCCTAGGATCTGATCCCGGCAACTGAGTTTGTCTGCGACCACGTTCCGTTTTCCTGGGATATACCTGGCTGAGAGCTCTACCGAATTGCTGACCGCCCACTGGTGAAGCTCAACGGTCAAGGTGTGAAGTTGACGTGACACCAGGCCTCCCTGTTTGTTCACATAGGCTACCACCGTGGTGTTGTCCGACATGAGAACGACAGAATGACCCTCTACCTTCCCCTGAAACTCCTTCAGACCCAGGAGAGCCGCCTTCAACTCCAAGACGTTGATATGTTGCTGCTTGTCCTCCAAACTCCAAACGCCTGAAGCGATGAGGCCGCCTAAATAAGCGCCCCAACCTGCGAGGGAGGCATCCGAGAACAGAAGGAAGTCCGGTGGAAGAGAACGCAGAGGGACACCCTTCAACAGATTCTGGTCGTCCAACCACCAATGAAGGTCTTCTCTCACTTCCAGAGACAGAGGAATCATTAACAGGGGAGAGTCCCCCGCCGGAGACCAGAATTCTCCCAGTCTCCATTTCAGAGACCAAAGATGAAGACGCCCATGAGGGACCAGCTTCTCCAGGGAAGACAACACTCGCAGAAGAACCTTCCACTGATGAGCTGCCTGATGTGACTCTGACAGGAAGTTGTGTGCCACCGCCCGCAACTTCTCCAATCTCTGATCCGAGGGGAAAACTTTTGCCACTGTCGTGTCGTTGACCATGCCCAGGTAGAGAATCCTTTGAGTGGGTACAAGGTTTGACTTTTCCTGGTTGACTAAGATGCCCAGTTTCAGACAGAACCGAAGTAGACGATCCCTGTCCTGCAGCAGCTTTTTTCTGGAAACTGCCAAGACTAAACAATCGTTGAGGTACTTCAACAAACGGATCCCCTGAGCATGGGCCCAACTTGACACGAGAGAGAAGACTCTTGTGAACACTTGAAGGGCTGTCGCCAGCCCGAAGCACAAGACTTTGAACTCTAATACCTTGTCGGCAACAGAGAAGCGAAGGAACTTCCTGGACGTGGGATGAACAGGGATTTGGAAGTATGCATTCCTTAAGTCTATCGACAGCATGAAGTCGCCTTCCCTCAAGGCTGCCAACACCGAGCGCAGGGTCTCCATCTTGAACCATGTCTTCCTGATGAAGTGATTCAAGGTGGATAAGTCGATCACAGGCCTCCATCCTCCCGACGCTTTGGGCACCAAGATGTGACTGTAAAAGCCTGGGGACGGATGCACTACTTCCTCTATCGCATCCTTGTCCAGCATTTTCTGCACTTCCTCCCAAAGAGCCAAGAACTTCAGAGAATCTGGAGGATATGCCTTCCTGAGCTGCGGCTTGTCCGACAGAGAAGGAGAGAAGTCGAATGGCAGTAGGCATCCCACCCAATGGACATCTACCACCCACTTCTCCGCCCCATAACTGCCACTTGGCCCAATGGCCAGCCAGGCCAGGCCCCCCCAACCCGTGGCACGGAGAGGGAGAGGCGCCTAACCTATTGACAGTCCCCTTTACCTCTGCCCCTTGGGCCCCTTCTTGTCATAAAGGAATGAGAGCAAAAGGGGTGTTGATCTTCTGACTTTGGCTGTCAAAGGGGAAGGCCCTGCCGAACTCGAGGTCCTCGACGGCCTACCAGACGACGATCTCCTTGACTGCTGCTGGAGGGGGGGAGGAGGAGGAGCCAGACATCTCTGAGGACGAGACTCCGACTTAGACACGGCCTGGTGCACCAGTCTGTCTTTGGTGTCAGCCCGGTGCCGGTCTATCGCATTCTCGAGCTCTGTCCGAGGAAACAAAAATTGGGACTCCAACAGATCTCCATTCCTCAATGACAGCAAGGACTCGATGTCGAGCGATCTCTCCATCCTAGACAAAGCCACGTCCCTTCTAATCAGAAGAAGATTAGCCCATAAATTAGCACTGAGGTGAGCCAAATATGAAAACGCCTTGGCCCCCGACCGCAAGAGACTGGCAAACGAGGAGGCACTCTCCAACCCTTCCGGGAACCTGTCAAAAGCTATCTTGGAAATAACCACAGACCAGAGGTCCAGTCAAGAAACCGGCTGCAACATGGAGGCCGCTGTAGATTCCAATGCTGAGGCATCTTGCGGAGACAGGACGGAGCCACCGACCTCACCTGTTCCAAAGTCAATCCCGGCTTCAGACGAATGACGTCTGGGTTAAGATGGCGTGACAACAAAAAAGCAGAGCTCGTAGCAAAGTACTTCCTATGTCTCGTGAGAGGCAGGGGTAGTAGTTTGGTAGAGCCCCTTGAGCGAAGCGAACCGTCCTGGTCCGAAACAGAGGCATTAACCTTCTGCAAGACCGACTGAACGTGCCCCGACAAAGGAAGCTGAAGAGATGATTTGGGTTCCTGAGTAGCTCCCACCAAGGCTTCCAAGAAAGAAGGAGTGTAAGACGACCGAGCCTGAGTCCTAGTTTCCAAATTGTTAAACCCATGAATGAGATCGACAACTTCCGAAAAGGAAGACAGAAACTCTCGCGTGTCTTCCTCCTCCTGCTCCAGCAATGGAACTCAACGACGAGAAGGATGTGTAGGCTCCTCTAAGGCACCTTCCTCACCAAAATTAATGGAAGGGTTAGCAGCCAAACAGCCCAAAACCCCAACTAACCTGTCTGGGCTGGGTCCATGCATCGGCTTCCGAGATGAACCCACAATAACACTAGGAACATCACTTACCTCAACAGATGACTCAGCATGTCCATGAATGGTCACGGGCGTGGCGGACAAACGTACGTGAGATGGGGGAGAAACTCGAACACTCGAGATCAAAGGAGAATCCCTTAGAGTTGAACTCTTGGAAGCACCAGTGAGAGAGGCAGGCAAACACTCCTGCTGCACCAACTCCGCGCTCACTACCTTCGACCTCTTGACAGGCGCCTTGAGATCCTTATGGCGAAAAATAGGACTTGGAGAAGAAGGAGCACAAACATCACGTGCACGGGCAGGGGAGGTTGCAACACGCTCGCGATGTGTATGGACAGGGGTGGGGGGGAACACGCCGGAGATTCAAGGCAGAGGGCGAAGCATCCCCTGCAGATTGCACACAAGAAGGAGCACTAACACTGCCCGAAACAACAGCACTCTCGGGACACGTCCGCATTGTTCCTCCCTTGAAGGCGAAGGAAAGGCAAAGTCCTTAGCCTTCCAACGCTTGATACGCCGACTGGGCGCAGAGGGGGAAGAGGGAGAGGAAGACAGCACTGGTTTCTTATGTGCACTCTTCTCAAGAGGCGGGGATGAAGCAACACGTTTCCTACCAGTCCTCCCAACCGATAAGGCAGCCAACTTCACATCCAGTACAGAGTCCAACCTCTGAAGCACTGCCTGGCATATAATCTCAGACCAATATGCCAGAGAAAGCTCCGATGACAAGGAAGGGAGATGTAGCAAACTGGGCGGCAGTGATGACGTCACGGCTGAGAAAGGCGAATCAGAGGAGACGACTGGGAGAGACGTCAATCAAATGGGAGTGACGTCATGGCTTCCCCTTGGTGCGAGAGGGGAAATCAGACACCAATGGCGGAGGAATACACAAACAGGAACCCGTGACGTCATCAATGGGGCTGACGCCACAGCGTCACTCCGACTCGAAGCAGCAGCAGACACTGGCGGAGCAATACAATATGGCCGACTTCTGCTACCCACGAAGACGAGGCCAGGAGGAGGGAGGATGGCCTGGCCAGACCAGGGAGGGGGGGTTGCGAGCCTCCACAAAATGCGCTAGCAACCCCTCCAAAGACGGGGGACCCCCTAGCCCGAGTGTCCTCCAAACTTTGCCGCCATGGAGCCTCAAACTCTGGAAGAGAAGAGATTGATGATAAAAGCCTCACCCTTCTCGGGAATCAAATAGTAAACTCCAGTGGAAGAAGGGGCTACATTACAAACATTAGCCTGGTGGCCTCCCGATACTTCCATCGACGAATCAATGAAAAGGAAGGAGACGCAGGGACAACACTACCATGGGGGTTGACTATACTGCAGGAGACGAAACATCGGGAAGAGGTGAAAAACCTTCCCAAGTAGGAAACCCTCCGATGTTCTCTCTTGCCATAAAATGACCTCCACTGCTCCTTAGGCCATGCCCAGCATTCCATGCAAGGATTTGTAATAGTACAAAAATTAGAACGACACCTACTGCACGTTATGCGGGTCGGTCGCTGCCGAAGCCAGAAAATGAGAACACAGAAAACCTGGAACTCTGGGGCACATATGCTGATGCTCAAAAGGAGCAGAAGAAGCCATAATATCAGCCAAACACACACACACACACACACTAAACACAAGTGAAACGGGCAATGAACCAGGAAAAGGCCAAGAGAGGTTAACACGACTCTTGCCCAGGCGGTCAAAAGAAAGACTGATGCGTGATCATAGGTGAATGGTCTTTGACCATCCTTCGCCCGATCTATGCATGCGTTGCCAGATATCACAAGATTCCTCGCTTTCATCTGTTTTTTAACCGGATCCAGCTAGGCGCAAGAAATTATCCTATTGTTAAGACCAAAGGTTTGTTCGCAAATGAACAAATATCCATTAGACTATTGATGGTAAAAGAACGAGGCCAAGGTTTCGACGGATTTTTTATCTTTGCTAGGAAGCCCAGGGTGAGGGAGGACTGTGTCCCACTGGGAGAACCCAATCCTTTTATCAATCGTGTGGAGGCCACTAACTCCTCTAGCCGTAGCTAGGGCCATGAGAAAAATTTTCTTTCTAGTAGGATGCCTCAGTGAGTGAGCAGAAGGGCTTGAAACATGGCCTCAAGAGCCATTTGAGGACTACTTCCAGATTCCACAGAAAAGACCCTTCCTTCTTGAGTTTGGTTGTCAAAGGATCTAATGAGGCCAGAGAGATCACAATTAGAACTGTCCAGACCTCACTGTTGAAAAATGGAGATGAGCATTGACCTATACCCTTTTATGGTTAAGGAAGACAAGCCTCTGGAGGATCTCAAATAGATATAAAAATCAGCAATTTGAACTAAAGTAGTTGTCTTAGAAGACGGAATGTTGTCTTCTGTACATCTATACACCATCCACTTTGCCTGGTAGACTGTTGGAAGACTGGCGTTGACATCTGGCAATAGCTTCTGTTGCTGACAGTCGAAATCCTGTCAGAGCCACAGTGGATGTGCTTTGATGAAACCTCCTCAAATGGGGTTTTCTGAGCAGACTTGAAATTAAAGGAAGGAACCTTAGGAGGTCTATCAGAAGTGCAAGCAGTTCTGGAAACCACTCTTTTTATGGCTAAAATGGAGCTGTTAGGGTCATCTTGATGTTTTGTTACAACTGAAATTTTTTCAAGACCTCCCTCATCACCCGAGCAGATGAAAGGGGTTGAAGATCCAGGCTGGACCAATCCTGAAGCATGGCAACTGTCACCCAAGCTAGAGGGTTTGGAGACAGGGAGCACAATAGAGGAAGACAACTGTTCCTGAATGTTGCAAATGAATCCAGTGTTGGTTCCCCCACAGTTTCCATAAGTCAGCAAAGGCCCAATGGTCCAGGGTCCACTCCATTGGGAGGATCTCCCCACGACAGCTCAGCTCATCTGCTACTACACTGAGCTTTTCCTGAACAAATCTTGTTTCCATTTTGGTCCAGTTCTGATCTACCCATGAAAGCAAGGCTTTTGCTGTCTCACATAGAGAGATCGAATGAGTTCCCCCTTGAACTGATGTACGTATATGCCAATGCTGTAGTGTTGTCCATGCAATTATTTAATTGAACACAAAACCATGCTAAGTTCCATGAACACAGCAACAAAGAGACATTATGAGTCTATACAGTGCTCAAAAGAAAAGTGGCTGACAGTCTGGTGAGTATGAAGTTTCTCCACCCCTCCCCTACCTGCCAGCATTAATTATGATATTGTTATGATACAATAAAGTTTTATGCATACTTACCTGGCAGGTATATATATAGCTTATCCTCTTGTCGCACTGGCAGAATTTCAAAACTTGCGGCAACCGCTAGTACACTGGTAGTTCAGGTGATCGCCACCCCGTTCCCGTGGCGCTGGTGCTCGGAACCATTCCCGTTTTCCTCAGATTTTCTCTGAACCCTGTCTCCTGAGGGGAGGAAGGTGGGAATTTAATTATATATACCTGCCAGGTAAGTACGCATAAAACTTTATTGTATCATAACAATATCATTTTTATGCATGACACTTACCTGGCAGGTATATATATAGCTGATTGACACATTTGGAGGTGGGTCATAGACAGCAACATCGTCATAATTTAAAAATTAGCTAATTTTTAAAATTACTATTAGGTTCCTTACCTGCTAAGGTAGCTGACTTCGTAGGTCCTGCCTCTTAGCCTGCTAAACCTTAGTAGCTCTCAACTAGGATGTGACCTGTTTGTTGAGAAAGCTAATAACAAGGGTCTGACAACTGGACATGACCAATTTGCTGACAGAGAACCCTAGCCCTCATTTACCACGGGCATTCATGCTAGGAAAGTTAGTCACCTGAACCACACACAATCACTATAACAAAATACTACACCATAAACTGAGCAGGCAATAACCTTCTCAACCATAAAACACTATAACCTAATTAAACTAGCATGTTAGTAGGTTATGGGGTGGAAACTCCTTTGCCCAGTACTGTACCTGAGGATACGTACGGGCCTAACGTTTGACAATTATCAAAAGTTGTCTTCATGTCTCTGAGGTAATGCGAAGCAAAGACCGAATTTGTCCTCCAAAACGTAGAGTCTATAATGTCCTTGAGGGCTAAATTTTTTCTGAATGCCAAGGACGTAGCTACCGCTCTCACTTCGTGAGCTTTAACCTTAAGCAAACCGAAGCATTCTTCCTGGCAAAGCAAATGTGCTTCCTTAATGACTTCTCTTACGAAAAAAGCCATAGCATATTTAGACATGGGTCTAGTAGGATCTTTCACAGAACACCAGAGAGAACCTGAGGCCCCTCTAATGCTTTTTGTCCTTTCTACGTAGTAACGTAAGGCTCTTACTGGGCAAAGAACCCTTTCCTGTTCTTGACCTACTAGATCAGCCAGTCCTGAAATCTCAAATGACCTTGGCCACGGATGTGAAGGATTCTCATTCTTGTCACTAATCCTTTTAGCTGTAGCTAAGGCTACCAAGAAAATAGTCTTCTTCGATAGCTCTCGTAAAGAAGCACTGTCCATAGGTTCAAACCTATCCGTTTCTAAGAATTTGAGTACGACATCAAGATTCCAAGAAGGAGCTCTGCAATGTCGATCCTTCTTCGTATTAAAAGATCTGAGAAGATCTCTAAGATCTGCGTCATTGGACAGATCTAATCCTCTGTGCCTAAACACTGAAGATAACATACATTTGTAACCCTTAATGGTTTGATTTGCCAAACCCACTTCCTTCTTCAGATACAGAAGGAAATCTGCAATTTGGGTCACAGAGGTACTGGATGAAGAAATCTTCCGATTCTTGCACCATTTACGGAAGTTCTCCCACTTCGACTGGTACACTTTGATAGTCGAAGCTCTTCGTGCTCTCGCAACTGCCTTCGCTGCTTCTCTAGAAAACCCCCTTGCTCTGACAAGTCTTTCGATAGTCTGAACGCAGTCAGACCCAGAGCGAGGGTGTTCTTGTGGAACCTGTCGAAGTGGGGTTGTTTGAGAAGATCTACTCTCGTGGGTAGACTTCTTGGAGAATCCACTGTCCATTCCAGTACCTCTGTGAACCACGTTTGGGCCGGCCAGTATGGAGCTATTAGAGTCAGCCTTGTTCCTTGACTTTCTCTGAATTTCTTCATTACCCTTCCTAAAATCTTGAATGGGGGAAATGCGTACGCGTCTAGCCCCGTCCAATCTAGTAGGAAGGCATCTACTGCGACTGCAAGAGGGTCCGGGACTGGAGAACAGTAATTCGGTAACCTCTTCGTCGCTGCGGTAGCGAAAAGATCCACCACTGGGCTGCCCCAAAGCTTCCACAGCCTCTGGCATACTTGTTGATGCAAGATCCACTCCGTCGAAAGCACTTGTCCCTCCCTGCTCAACAGGTCCGCTCTGACATTCTTTTCCCCTTGAATGAACCTGGTGAGCAGGGTGACGTTCTCTCTCTCTGATCACAGAAGAATCTCCTTCGCCAAGTTGCAAAGAGTAAACGAGTGGGTCCCTCCTTGTTTGCGTATGTATGCCAGAGCTGTGGTATTGTCCGCATTGATCTGCACCACTTTGCCGCTGATCCACGGTCTGAAAGCTTTCAGAGCCAAGAAAATCGCCATCAGTTCCTTCCTGTTTATGTGCCAAGCTTTCTCTTCTTCGTTCCAAAGGCCTGACTCCTCTCGAGGGCCCAGCGTCGCTCCCCAGCCTGCGTCTGATGCGTCGGAAAACAATATCAGGTCTGGGTTCCTCTGCTGGAGTGACGTACCCTCTGCTAACCTTCCCGGGGCTAGCCACCACTTTAATTCCTCCTTTATCTTTAAAGGAATTGGAAACAGGAAGGAATCTGGTTGCGATCTTCTTGGCCAGACTTCGTTCAGAAAGAACTGTAAGGGCCTCATGTGAAGTCTCCCTAGGGAAATGAACCGCTCTAACGAAGAGTGTCCCCAGCAGGCTCATCCACTCTCTCGCCGAGCATTGGTCTTTCGATAGGAATTCTTGCACTTTCCGAAGGCACATGGTCTGCCTTTCGGGGGACGGAAAAGCCCGAAAAGTCACTGAGGATATCAGAATCCCCAAATAAACTAGCTCCTGTGTGGGGATCAGATGTGACTTTTTCAGGTTCACCATCAGACCCAGCTGCTTTGTTAATTCTAATGTGAGGTCCGTGTCCTCCAGACATTGCTGCTTTGATTGTGCTCTTATGAGCCAATCGTCCAAGTAGAGAGAGACTCTGACTCCTAACAGATGAAGCCACTTCGCCACGTTCGCCATCATCCTTGTAAAGACTTGAGGGGCAGTGCAAAGCCCAAAGCAAAGGGCTCTGAATTGATATACTATCTTGTCCTGGATCACGAATCTCAAATATTTTCTGGACCTTGGATGAATCGGAATATGGAAATACGCATCCTGAAGGTCCAGCGTCACCATCCAGTCCCCTGGACGTACCGCTGCCAGTACTGAATCGTTCGTCTCCAACGTAAAACTTGGTCTTTTCTACGAACAAGTTTAGCTGACTTACGTCCAGTACTGGCCTCCAACCTCCTGAAGACTTCGGTACCAGAAAAAGACGGTTGTAAAAACCAGGGGATTCGTGATCCAGAACAGGTTCTATGGCTCCCTTCTCTAACATACTGACAACCTGATGCCAAAGAGCCTCTCTCTTCTCTAAATCGATGTAATGAGCCCCTAGGGCTCTCGGAGCTGTAGCGAGAGGTGGTTTCTTTAGGAAGGGGATCTTGTAGCCTTCCTTCGCTACACTTACAGACCAAGGATCCGCTCCTCTGCTTGCTAGACTTCCCAGAAGTCTAAAAGTCTGGCCCCAACACACGTCTGGAAGACTTCGAACTCATTGTTTGGTTGAGGTTTTCGAACCTCTTTTGGCAGGAACTCTTTTCCCTCTAAAGGCTGGTCGGGAAAAAGTCCTACACCGAAAGGGCTGCTGTGCTGTCCTTTTTTCCTTCGGTGTCTTCTTTACTACCTTTGAGGGCAAATACTTCCTTACTGAAGACATCAGCAGGTCCTGTGTAGCCTTCTGTGTAAGGGAAAGCGCGATATCCTTAATGATGTCCGGTGGGAAAAGCTGTCCTGAAAGTGGGGAGAACATCAACTCCGACTTTTGCGCATTCGAAACTCCTTTAGCAGCGAAAGAGCACAAAAGCGATCTTTTCTTCAGCACACCTGCCGTAAAGAGTGAAGAAAGCTCATTAGCCCCATCCCTCAAGGCTTTGTCCATACAGGACATAATGCTTCTGGGTAAATCCAAATCAGAAGGTTTTTCAATCTCTAGAGTACGTGCCAAAGCCCCCAACGACCAATCGAGGAAATTAAAGACTTCAAAAGTCCGATAAATGCCCTTCAGCAAATGATCGAACTCTGATGAAGTCCACCATACCTTGGCTGCGTGCAGGGCATGCTACTACGGGAATATCCACGATATTAGAAAAGTCCCCCTGGGAGGAGGCAGGAACTCCTAGGCCAAGACTTTCCGTAGCATCCAACACCAGACTTCGTAGCTAACTTGGCCGGTGGAAAATGCGAATGAAGTTTTCCCCCCTTCTCTCTTCTCCTTCAACCATTCATTTATGAGTTGAAGGGCTTTCTTAGCTGTAATCGACAGCGTCATTTTCAAGAAATGACAATTTGTCAAAAATTGCATTTTTCCTAACTATACAAACCTGAGGTCCTTTAACAATAGGAAGTAGCTAGCGGCAGCTGGAACGGTCGTAAGCTTCGAACAAGGGGAGAACGGTAGTTAACTGCTTGTCCGACAGTCGCGCGCCGCGCGACTGGGAGGTAAACAAATAACTTTTGCTTTTGGCCCATGCAAAATACGCAGAGTGAGGGGTGGCATGAGGAGGGACTATATGTAAAGGACCTCAGGTTTGTATAGTTAGGAAAAATGCAATTTTCGACAAATTGTCATTTGTTCCGATACGTAATACAAACCATCGGTCCTTTAACAATAGGAAGACTCACTTCTTGGTGGGAGGAATCTGAGTCTTTTGATGAACAGACTGGTGTTCGTCCATCCCTGGAATGCCTCCCTGGTCGTAAGAGCGAGGGAGGGATCCAAGCCTCTGTCCGATTGATCGGGGTGTGCCCCGCAGGATCAATAGGTCGAACCTCTGGGCCGAGTACTAAGAGAGAGGCAAGCGTATCTCTTCGTACCAGCAAGCAAGAACTTGTTCCTGTTTGCAAGAGGCACATAAAGTATGGGTTGTCTCAAGTTGGCATCCACTTCCTCCCCCTTGTTGGAGGAAGTGGTGGATATACGCTCCTATCCCTAGTGAAAGGGATAGGATGGGGCTCTGTTGAGTAGCTCACCTGCATCCTGTCCTTATCCAGCAGGGTGACGACCGTGTCCCTCTAACGACAGGTAGAGGGGAAGAAAAAGATGGGAAGAGGAGCCAGTCACACTCTCATTCACTCATCCATTCTTATGGTCACACCAGGACTCGATGCTGTTCAGCCTGCGAGGGTCTGGGTTCGCTACACAACGTGTTGAGCAGCCACCACGGGTCCCAAGGAAAAAGATCCAAGGACCTGTGGGCAATATCCCGAAGGTAGAAGGAAGGGCATGTGGTCTGGTTGACCAGACCCCTGCCTTCAGTACCTGCGCCACGGAGAAGTTCTTGCGGACAAGGCAGCATCTCCTTCGCATCGAAGGCGGTGAAGTCCATTAGGGAGGGGATTGTGAACGACTCGAACCAATCGTCAGGGACCGAAGGGTTCTGAGTCTTCGCTACGAAGTTCGGTACGAAATCGAGCGTCACGGATCCCCATCCCACTGGATGCTTGACTTCGCAGGAGAAGTCATGCAGTTCCTCAGAGGAAAAGAAGGAAATAGTCGCATGACCTATCCCTCTTCTCTACTTCGGTGATGTCCAGTACCCATACTGGTCTGTCCGTTTGCCACGAAGTCTCTCGCATCCTCCTATCCCCATGCAGCGAAGTTCTCGGTAGTGGATAGGACACCGACACTCCATGGTGGGTGTCAATGGTATGGGTACTGTGACAAGCTATTAAACGAAGTAATGATTGCTCTGTAACAACCGAACTAAGTCAACAGCGTAGTTCGTAACTGACTCGGACGCTCTGACAGCTGCCGACTGACTGCGTTCGGTAGGAGGCAAGTTGTCAAAGCATCCGAGTAAGTCACGTGACCTTCGCCTTTAAAGGGTTATGCCGAGAGACCAAACAAATAATGTATTTGTTTGTCACCAATGCCGGACAGCGAGGTGATGATTCTCTTAAGGCATGTGCCCAACAGGCGAAAGTCAATTGCCTTCTAGAGACCGAGGTCCCTGAAGGTAAAACATCTCATGGTTGTTGAATCTCAGCTAAGGAGAAACAACACTATGTACCGTTGAAGACGAAGGTAGATATTGAATGCAACCTACGTCTTCACAGATGAATCGAGAGAAGGATTCTCAAGATTCATAACCTGTGCTTACAAATGACTGAAAACGCTAACCGCTATTTCATTGCTGTCCGGTGAGAAGTCGTAGTTGCAATGAAAGCGGGGCGTTCTTCAGTAATGAAAACACAGGGGAAAGCCGCCTGAAGAACTGCTTCTCATGGGCTGAACATTTGGAAGTAGAGCTGTCAGGTCGGAGAGTAGGCGATGTCTTCTGACACATCTCGTAATTCGGTTGAACAATGAACAATTGTACACCTACGAATAAGAGATATTTTGAAGACAAACTCAGATGTCTGCAAAATCATTCGCATTATCGCAGTGCGATGCAGCGGGAGACTTGTACAGACTTCTGTTACCGTGCGGTAAACAGAAAGATGAGAGTCGAATAGATATCTGTTTAAAATTCTCGCAATACCGAAGACGATGAATACTAGCGTCACAGCAGTAGATGGTCATTCATGTATGCGAGAATCCCCATTAATCAGAGACTTAAGTCCGTGATTGTTGGGCAGAGATACGGTTGGTATTCAATCAAAGCAGGTGAGAAAGACATAACCAACCGTCCATCTCAAAGCGGCAGCTGGTACTGAAATGCCTCGGGCAATTCAATACGCAGTAGCTGTCGCTGACTCGTCATCCTGAGTTGCCAAGTAATCCTTTCCACGAAGGAATGCGTTCGGCTAGAACCACCGAGCATAAAAAGATATGCTCGAGCAATTATATTTATGCGAAACGAATTTCGGTAAATATAAAAGCTTAAATGGTGTTGTTGTGACAACACCATAAGTATATAAAATTGAAACTGGAAACTCCTGGGAGGTTGCAGGCAACCCGAGTTGCAGTTCAATTAGAATACTTTTCGTCTAAGTCGCAATCCGTAGAATAACCAGGATATGCGCCTACCCCTCGGACCATTCAACTGCTTAGCAGAATCATGTCGCGAGGTTAATATACGTAGTATATTTGTAGGATTCTGAACAACGA
The DNA here is from genome assembly GCF_015104395.2 of Macrobrachium nipponense. Classification (NCBI taxonomy): domain Eukaryota; kingdom Metazoa; phylum Arthropoda; class Malacostraca; order Decapoda; family Palaemonidae; genus Macrobrachium; species Macrobrachium nipponense. The sequence continues at coordinate 293,101 of NC_087216.1, forward strand.
TCTCCATCCTAAATTCTTTCCTTCAAGAAAACAAAATAAGGATTGGAGATCGACCACCTTCGGTCTCTATCAAAGAGAGTGAAGAAGTCTTCCTCGAAGGAAAGCTTCAATGGTGAACAGAATACTAAGACGAGAGTTCAAGCCAAACTGGATATTCCCGTCCGTTCTTCTCTATTCCAGGTTGGTCGCCTACTGTGAGATAGTCTTCTTTCAGCAGCAGTCTTCTTCCTAATGCTAGAAATTCCAGGAATTCGAGCATAGGCGAGGTTCCCGATTATCGTGTAACATATCGGGGATTCCCGTCTCGCTCACTTTGGACCGTGGTCTCGCCTAAGTGTTTGGAGATCGTAAGAAACTCTAACACTCTGAATGCGCTAGAAATTCCGTAGAATTCTAAGCAGTCTGCGAAACCCCCACCGAATTCGTCAAACGATATCGGCTGGTGGTCCTCTCGATTCCCGTAGAAATCGAGAATGGGGCAGGATCCCTCCTCAACGACCGGGGCTTACGTCAGGTAGGACCCGAAGGTCCCCCCGGTAGCGCAGTCCCCAACGTGGAATCCTACAGAGAAATCTCTGTAGGATCCCTCCCCTTTCCTCGTAGCCGTAAGGAGAGAGGGAATGGGGGAGGAATTGGATACTCGCTCGCCTTCCCAGTGGAACTAGCAGTTGGAGAAGAGTAGGAGCAGCCATCGCCTTGCGGCGATGGCCTCTCAGAGTCTGGGAAAACGTATCGTCAGGAGAAAACGTTTTCCCCGAGGAGGGTTACGAACTCTCACTGTAGGTAAGGGTCTGCCGCCACTGTGACGTCGTCTGGGTGGGGCTGATCGACACCTGACAGGAGAGAGCCGATACGTTCCTCCGACTCATTCCAGTCCTCGTCGAGGTCGAAACCTCTCAGGAGGACCGAAGGAGTATTTAAATACGGTGTCCGAAGACACGTAGAAACGCCGCTGTCGCAGTAGAGGAGGTGGAAGTAGCTTGATCGACCGGCCAGAACTGAGAGAGCCTTCTTGTCCGGAGACGAGAGACTCTGGTTCAAGACAGAATCGGCAAGCTCCGATCGCGGCAAACCCACCGTCGGTTTGGGTTCCCTCTCGGGCCCCAAAACGACTCGAGCAGAGACGTGGGCTCTGCTGGTGGGAGCGGCAATCCTTCCGCAAGGTCATTATGCTGACGAATCAGCTTAATGACTTCTGCAAATTCCTCTGTATCTCGGGAGTAACCGTGTCTTGCGGAGTAGGACCGTCCAGTCCCTCCAACAAGAACAGATCCCGAGATACTCCTCCTTCAGAAGGAGGAACAGCGGCAGACCCCTGACGGTCGCCTCCCGCTACTTGCGCGTATGTCCTGGTCGGTCCTAGAACCGTGCCTGGTCCATACGGCGTCATAGCGGGATCGCGAGCGGCGCACCTCTCGCGATCACTCATAGGTACCTCGCTCCTCCCGGTGTAGCCCGAGGAGGTTGAAGGTACAGGAGAGGCAGACCTGACGCTCCCCCCTAGCTCGCTGGCAGGAACCAGCGTGCTTGGAGGGCTGCTGCTGATCGTCCACCGCAGTGGCGATCGAGCAGCAGGCCTAGCCTTGCCGCTCGCCTGGGGCGAGAGGCTCGGCTGAGAACGTCGACGCTGATCTCTAGCGTCAGGCGAGCTGTTGCTGGTTACCGTCTCCGCCCGGTCCCGATGGGAGCGGCGGTCAGGTGACCTGCTAAGCTCGCTGTCGCGGTGAGACCGGCGAGCGTCCTCTCAGCGCGTCGAGCCGCTGGTACCAGCCGTGGCTGGTACCGACGACCGCGGGGACCCCTTCCTCGCCTCAACCCGTGGCTGGTCAGCGACCGTCAACGTCAACCCAGAGCAGCCAGCTGGTCGCTGCGAGAGCGTCCACTGGCCTAGCGAGAGTCGTCTGCACGACACTCGCCATGTCTTCTGCTCCGCGCTTCGGTCTTGGCGGCGAACGAGCTCGAGTGTCAAGACTTTGGCTGGACGGTCTCCCGCCCCCGCGGAGACCGTCCACTCGGTACTTCTCGCTAACGAGAAGCCGAGGCGGATCCTGGTTTAGCGGCAGAACCGCTAGAACCAGGCGAGGAAGTGCCAGCCGAAGCTGGTACTCCTCTGGTCCCCGTCTTCTTCTCCTTGGTAGAAGAAAAGACGGGCCCTGTTCCCGAGGGAGCAGGAGGACCAGCAGAAGAGCTCCCCGAATCGCCGGAGCGAGACGGGCCCTTAGAAGGTCCCGAAGGAGCCTTCTTAGGGGGGAAAAACCCGGGTTACCAGCTGGTCGCTGCAAGAGCGGCCGCTGGCCTGGCAAGAGTCACCTGAGCGTCTCTCACCAGCCTTCTGCTCCGTGCCGCGTCTTGGCGCCGAGCGAACTCTGGCGCCGAAACTTGGCTGCACGGTCTCCCGAGGGAGAACGTACACTCGGGATCTCTCGCGAAACGAGAGACCGAGCCGGAACCTGGCGTAGCGGCATCGCCGCTAGCACCAGGCGAGGAAGTACCAGAGCTAACCGATACTCCTCTGGTCCCCGTCTATCTCTTCCTTATGGAAGGGGAGACGGGCCCCGCTCCCGAAGGAGCAGGAGGACCAGCAGAAGGACCCCCCGTCCCACCGGGGTGGGACGGGCCCTTAGAAGTTCCCGAAGGAGACTTCTTAGGGGGGAAGGCAGCCTTCTTCTTCTTCGGCTTATGGGCCTTAGAAGTCGAAGGGGAAGAGGCAGCAGCAGACGATGAAGAAGAAGATGACAAGCTTCCTCTCTCCTCTTCCTCGTCAGCTCACGCAGGACAGTCGTCAGGTCCTCCATCCAGGCCGGAGCCGGGGCTATTGCCGAAGCAACACGGCCCGACTGCACCTGTCCGGAAGGACCTGGGACTGGGGAAGACACACCGTGGCAGGACGAGCATGGACAGGCACAGGAACCAGGAGCGACAGGAACAGCAACCAGCTCAGGAGCGGCAGGAACAGCGGCAGCGGTAGACCCAGAAGGGACAGCCAAGCCAACAGCGGGAATCACATCAGCGGCAGGTACGGCAGGCCCAGCGATCGCCTCGTAGAATCATCGGCAGCCAGCGGAAACCTGGGTCCTGGCGGCCGGTCCAGGGGCGAGCTGCTGGAACAGCGGAAGTCTGGGGCAGGCAACACGAAGAAAACAGGCGGCGGCGGCAACCCCACCTCGGTACGGCTGCGGCCCTAGTAGCAGCAGACGGCGTCATCGACACAGCATGGGGAGTGTAGACCAGGAGGGGGGGGAGCAGCATAAGCGGCCGTGGTAGTAGTGGAGACCGCCCCAGACCTCGCTAGACGCTGCAGCAGCCCCGTGGATGCTAGGCACGCCCTGCCTCCGCGGTGGTCCATACCTATACCAAGGTCGTCTCCCACGGATGTAGCACCTGCGGTAACATAGATAGATTAGTAAGAGGGGTTCCCTCACGCACGGAGGGGAAGACATGCCCCACCCCGAACGCAAGGAAGACCCAAATACAAAATACAACGAAGAAGCTGAGCTGGGGGGCAGGAAGGAAGACGAAGAATCGGATACCAAGGGAGTCGCGGGAGAGCTTTCCGACGACTTCCTGGCAGACCTTCGCTTCCCCTACCCCGCACAGCAGTGAAAAGTAATATGAAAATGAAACAGAATTACTGCCCTTGCGATTCAAACTTCATAGAACTTAAAGGGGGAAAAAAGATCAATTCCCGAGTAAGAACGGAAACTTGATCCAATAATATGATGCTATCATAAAATATATATGAAAATGAAACAGAATACTGCACTTGCGATTTCATTTTCACATAAAAAAATCGTAAGGATCAATTCCCGGGTAAGAACGAAAATTAATCCAAATTAAATTTCATGTAAATAAATAAATGAAAATGAAAAGAATATTGCAATTGCGAATCCACTTTCATTGCATTCTATTATACAAAATTAAAAAGGCTCGTGCCGAGCGCAATCACACTCTCGTAACGAACGCACAGGGCAAAAATATAATGAAAAGAGTACTTACATTTTTCAATTACACACTTTCGCCAAAACTACATGACGGCGGCGCGAGCGCGCCCGCCCCTCGGCACCGAGACATAATTCAAGGGTTCAATTCATGAAAAGAGAGGAAATCGCCGCATCTACGGCGATAACTCCATGTTGGTTTCATAATTAAGTAATGAAAATGAAACAGTGTACTTACAGTTTCATTTTCAAGTCAAACAAACCATTAGTAGAAAACACAATATAAACAAAGCATACGACGATGAAGCGGGGCAGAGAGCGATGACGAACACGTCCTTCACACCCGCGGCCGAAAGCAAAAGTGATTTGTTTACTCCCAGTCGCGCGGCGCGCGACTGTCGGACAAGCAGTTAACTACCGTTCTCCCCTTGTTCGAAGCTTACGACCGTTCCAGCTGCCGCTAGCTACTTCCTATTGTTAAAGGACCGATGGTTTGTATTACGTATCGGAACAAAGTAGATTTCTTGGGTGCTTTCGTCTTGGAGAATTGAGACAGCAGAGATAAGGGAGCAGAAGGTTGAAAATCTCCTTCAAACAACGAAAGAAGGCACTCAGTTAGCTTCTTGTAATCCGAGGAAGAAGCTTCCACATTCTTGTCCTCCTCCGAAAAATCCACTAAGTCTTCCTCCTGAGAAGAAATATCCGGAATTCCAGATGTTGAAAAACAATCCATATCGGGTTTCCTTTTCCAAACCTTGTCTGGAAAGCGAATGCGAAACTGCCTCCTTATCAAGCACTTCCGCGTCTTGTCGGGAATAAGGTGGATCAGCGCGCTGCCGCCTGCGTCCTTAGTCCACTGCAACCGCTGCGTCCACCATGCGTCCATCATTCTTTCTCTTGCGTCCTGCTTCCTGCAGCGTAGGAGAAACGTCCCTCATATAGGACACACTGCGTCCTGGATTACGAGATAATGCCGCCTGAGAAAGAGGAGGCAACGGTTTATCTTGCGTCCTCTTGGAGGACTTAACTGGAAGAGAAGCGTCCTTACGTCTAACCGAAGGTTGTTCTGGCCTTTCCCAGGATTTAACAAGGACTGCCAATTTCTCCTGCATATCTCGTAACACTTCCTTAGTTTCCGCTTCCTGACAAAACTCCTGAGGAGGCAGCGAACGAGGACGCACTGGGCTGCTACGGATAGGTGAGCGTTCCTGAACGTCTACGAAGCGCAGATTCTCTATTAGGAGAAAAACCGCCCATCTCACGGTTAGACACGTCTAAAGGACGAAAAATCTTCTTCCTTTTGATAGGGATTGCGTCCTCATCTTCCGACGAAAAGACCTCAGGGCTACTCCAACCCTCCTGTTCGTAAACTCTTTCATCCTGGGACGAGGTCGGCATGTACGATCTCTTGAGAGGACGCGATTCTTCCAAAAAACGTCTCTTCCTTCCTGAAGCCGAACTATCAGAAGAATAAACGCACTTCCCAGTCACGCCTTTTCTCTGGCGTACTGCTGCAGCCTGGGACGTAACAACAGGACTGCCTGAAGGGACGACTGATCGTGAGTAAACCCCTCTCGCCTCCCTTCGACTTTCGACATGCCTTCTCCCTTGGGTCTGGGAGCTTGACAGAGGTCTAGGTCTAGGAGCACGAGAGGGACGATCAGGCGCCCCCTCCACTACACTGTCACCAACATTAATCACTTCCACTTTATCCATTAATCGCTTGACTAGACACTGATCTTCTCACCCGATCTTTTTCCAGTCTTTCAACATACTTCACAAGAGTCTTCCACTCTTTCTCATTTAGACTCTCACATTCATTACACCTATTCTCCCACGTACATACAAACTCTCGACACTTCTTACATACAGTATGGGGATCCACCGATGATTTCGGCAGTCTCACTTTACACCCTTCTTTCACACAAACTCTAAACATACTCCTGAATCAGACAGACTAATGCAAGATCAATTGCGATTGCCAAGCTAACTTTCCGAATACGATACAATATCCAAAACGCCAGTCAACGAGGCAGGAAATTCTATCAGAGAACCAACAACGATGTTGCCGGTTCGGCTGGCAGAGAAAATCTGAGGAAAACGGGAATGGTTCCGAGCACCAGCGCCACGGGAACGGGGTGGCGATCACCTGAACTACCAGTGTACTAGCGGTTGCCGCGAGTTTTGAAATTCTGCCAGTGCGACAAGAGGATAAGCTATATATATACCTGCCAGGTAAGTGTCATGCATAAAAAACTTGTTTCATAACTTCAGCAACCAAAACTGCATGCACCAAAGGTATATCAATATGGAAGGCAAAGGTTTGTATCCTCCTAAAAGCAAACCAGCTTTGTTTTCTCAAGACACCTTAGTACAGTACATGTACTTTACAAAAGTACTAACACCATAAAGTACTACTATTTTTAAATCTTGTTATATAAAACTCTACCTAGTAATTTACCTTTTCTTATTTAAAGAAATATTTGTAAAGAACAAATGATCCTCTCATGATCCCTAGGTCTTATATATTTTCACCTAAGTCTAATTATGTCAATTTATTTTTTTTTCTGTCAAGCTTAAGTTAAATCACAAAAAAATTAACAATGCAAACAATAAAATCAAAAAAAAAACACTTGCCTTTAGGGACAGGTATGTGGCTCTTATATCTTTGAAAGAAAGATGATGACATGATTTGTATTTTGAAGCAATATTTTGCAAAGACTTTCAGCTTTCTTCTGCCAATACCAGCTTGCAGAAATGCACAAGCCTAAACTAAAAAAAAAGAAAATTCAGAATTACAAAACATAAAAAATCATTTTGTATAGAAAATGGATCAGTAAAGAAATAGCCTAGAATTTCAATAATTTTATATGGTGACTTATAAAATGTAAAATTTTCATAAATACATACGTAGTTCTTATTCATAGCATATAAATCATTGTTAAATATGAGATTCATTACTACCTTGCAGGCTGGAAGGTACTCAGATTATAAATTGCTTGTTACACTCTCCCTAGAGAATCAAGGCACTGCTCTCCTCATTACATTGCAATCGTTACACATTATGTTAACCATGGTCCAGCAATCTAATTGAGACCTAACAAGCATCATCTTCTCTGCATTCAAATGCCTCAATGTTACCATAGCTAATATATATGTACAGGGGGTTGAACTTGACCAACAATTTCAAGATTAGAAGGTAAACAAATATTATACATATTATAGACCACTTATAAAAGGGCAATGGAAGTAAAAAAAGGGTATAAAATATGTACGTAGAACCTACTTCCTGATGGCAATAGTAAATAGAACAGCTAGGCATCCTAAAAAATAACATTTTACATAAATATATATATGTACCTACATATATATATATATATATATGCGTATACACAGTCCGGTCCCGAATTGTGCGTGTTCAAATTGTGAGATTCCACTTTTATGTGGTCGCAGCTCTCAAAAATAGATTTTCCGTATCTGCGAAGCCGTTAAAATTATGCGAGTCCCCCACAGCAAAAAGTATCAAATATATTGCCTTTTTAAGTATTTTAGATGTTGGGGGGGGGGGGGGGTTGCAGGTATCTGATAGAGGGGTGGGGGAATGCTTGGAAGAAAAAACTATCATTCCTCCAAGGGGGAATGTGAGAGAAAGATTTCCTGCTCAGCCATTAGCTAAGACTGAAGGCTCTGCCTCACGCATTTGTGATGTCATAGCACACTGTGTATGAATGATCATTGCCATATGTATTATTCAGAGCTGTGAAGAGTATACTGATCATCCACATCATACAGATTTGATCCTTTATTTTTTTTCTATTGTTGAAATAGGTTTTGATAAAAATGACCAGTAAAAGTAATTAACAGAGAAGCAGAATTTTTATCATGTCTTTTTAATTACATCAAATTTTGAATTTTTGAGAGAGAGAGAGAGAGAGAGAGAGAGAGAGAGAGAGAGAGAGAGAGAGAGAGAGAGAGAGAGAGAGAATCGTTCTATCTAAACTTTTCAAGAAAAAATAGTATCTTATAACCCGACACATGATAGTCTGAGTAGATATTATAACAGGAGCACTTGAAAATGCAGTCTCTGGATTCTATGAACCTCTGGAGTGAAGTCTCTGGTGATCCAGAAGCTATGAAACTGACAAAGGGTCATGAAATGGACTGGCGGTGTACCTTGTTAGTACTTCATTTACTCCATCAACACAGCATAAAGGCAAGTAGTGAAGGATGACATAATGTGATTATGACAATAAAAAAGGAGGAAAAGTCAAAAGAAACCCCCTCCTTCTGACTGGTAATACTGTAGTCTATTTCTGTGTAAGCCTTTCCATTTTAGAGATGAAGGATGTGGACACAGCCCTGACTTCATGACCTCTGACCTTCAGACTTGCAAGCACTCATACTAAACAAATGGCAAAAGACCATCTGCTTGAGCTGGTTTAGGCAGGTGGAACAGCTCACTCCAATCTGAAAGTACCATCGAATGGTCTCGCAGAAAAGTGAGAATTTCTAGGAACTAGGCTTACTAAGGCCCAAGTGAAGCAATGACTCGATTGACAGCTTGACCAACACTGGTCTGATAAATGAAAATGGCAGAAAGGAGTATACTACTTCTAGGTTGTCCCAAACCACAGAGTTGCTTACATACATGCAGGGAAGAACAATATATTTAGGAAGCTTGAAGAGAGTAACTAATAGGGATTCTCCACAATTTCCATAAACATAATTGTACTGGCTTAATACTAATGCTAAAAAAAGTAAAAAGTAAATAACAATCAGTGGAATCAGGAGTAAGAGGAAGAAAATACTTAGACCTTTGAAACATTAAACTGAAACAAGTAAAACAAAGTTTATTAAAAATTTCACAGATCTTTACTGACAGTGACTATCTTGCCAGCAGCTCATTAACCATTTAGAACTTGGCCATGGTGATTAAACTGTGTACCAAAACAACCAAATAAATGACAACACTGGTTAATCTAGTACCCTCTGGAGAAAAGTGGCTCTTTTCTTTGGAAATCATGAAATTATTTACAACAATTTCCTTGTTAATATTATCCTTTATATCAAGCAAAGACCGTCACTGGAAGGAAAAATCTCCACATTGTTAAAAAAAAATCAACAAAACTCTAATAAACTACTCCAGCAAGGAAACCCTCCCTTAAAGGATCCTAAAAAACAAAATGAAAACAAACAGTAACCTCTGGGATCTCTGAGGAAATCTGCTATGGGCTTGCCAAACACACAAGAACTGAAGCAATTGCCTGTTAAGAATTTTATATTCCTAGCAAAAAATGTGCAGAGCCAACCATTCTTTTTAACAGTTACCTCCTGTATATATGTGACTTTATGGGGTAAAAATTAGGCCAACTAAGTACATACTTTGTTTGTGAAACATGTGAAACATACAGATATTTAAGTATGGCACAAATATTCTCATATTATCTTCAATTATTTCTAGCCATAACACTGCACTCTCCACTTGCATAAAGAGCAGCATGGGGTTATTTTATCAATGGTAAAATTTATCTGATTGCTTTCATTTCCTTAACAACATATATAAAATGTACTAAGAGCTCTCTATATCTGATTTAGTTGGTCCTATCACATATTGTCGTATGACCATAAGGCACTTATGCAAGTAAATTTGACAAATAAATCAAATCCCTTGTGATTCTATGGCAATACAAGTATTTCCTCATCTAGTACAGTATATAGTCAAAATGCCCATAATAATACATTAAGTTCAAGTTATCTTACATCAATGAAAGCATGAAATACTATATCAAAAGAGACCATTAAAATTCAGGATTCAATCTAAGTTTACAATTTTCTCAAGAAATTGTCAAATATGTTCTGAACATTTTGATGTGAGAAACATCAAGCAACAAAATGCTTCATAAAAGCTATGAATTCCTTGGCTTATTTGGATGATCAGTAGTCATGAATGCAGGTACACATCTACCTTTTTATTCCATTTGACCTGGACAAGTAGTTACTATATGCACATATGCTGGTTAATTTTAAAATATTTTCATTGTATTTTACGATATGAAAGTATGAACAATACAATTAAAGTCCTTTCTAAAAGTTTCATAATGAAACTGACAGCACAACACAAAAATGAAAAATACAATTCACAGCAAAGATATGAAATATTGGCACTCAAATTTCAGATGGCAGAAAAAATTTTAATTGCAACCAGCTTCTTCACTACAATAGTTCACTGAAAATGTGCAGATTAAAGCTCCAAAATCCACAAACTTTACACAGTTTTCAAAAGCTACATGTTTTCATATGCAATATATTGTAGTCACACAGGGTCTCTTGACAGCTTACCTTCACACACCACTGAGACAAACACAATAAACATGAATGGTGAACCATGATTCATCAAGTAGGTGCTGTTATCATAGCCTAATCTACAAGATAAAGTAAAGATTACAACACTCTCTTCACACAAACTGGGTATCTAATGTACTCTGACCCTTGAACAGGACTTTGTACCATATTTACATTGTCCATTACTAAGATAAGCTTTCTGCAAACACAGTACATATACTAGAACACAAACAAGGTGAAATAGGAACACTGCATGTACTAATATACTAAACTCTAAAAGTTTTTATCAATTCTACAAAATCTTTAGAAAATAAAAACAAGTTGGCAAGAACATTAATAATAACCAACTTGCAGTGAGTAAAATAGAAAAAATGTCATCTTTAACTTCAAAATCGATGACAAATTAATTTTTACAAGCTCCACACAGCTAGAAAAGAAAAGCAAGAATGGAAAAGATCATTACATAATTGAAAAAGTGAAGTGTCTAAAAAGTTTATGTCTTAGTTCAATGCCCCAAAGGGTACACCTTTCTAAGCCTTAACATAAGTAACAGGTAAAATGGGATTACTATAAATGTGTAGAAACTCAAAATGGAACCTGCTCAGTAAAAGGATGAGATATTATGATACTAATTTGTTCATTATGCCCTTTATATCAATGATTCTAAACATACTACCTCTCATCTTATTTCTGACACATTTTACACACTTTAAGATACACCTCAGTTAACATGAAGAGGCAATAAAACCTATAACCACAATCTTTCAGTCTCCAAAAAGCTATACACAAGAAAGAAAATCCTATTTGGTCACACCCAAAAAAATGTTATTCATAATAAAATAATTTTTGAACATACACACCTGGTAGTTATTATATATAGCTGACGTCAGGGACGTAAGCTATATATATAACTACCCAGGTGAGTTAGATGTTTTAAAAATAACCTGTTTGAATCATCAGGCTGTCCCCACATTATGCTTCCCTAGACCATGCTTCTTTTCATGCACATACCAGGTACAGTTTTTGCTTATCTTCAGAGTATCATTCTATAACTGGCATTAAATCAACTCACTCTTCTATCCACACAAAGGCTGCCAAGAATATACAGGCGGTCCCCGGGTTACGACGGTTCCGGCTTACGACGTTCCGAGGTTACGACGCTTTTTCTTAAATATTCAATGGAAAATCCGTCCTGGGTTACGACGCTTGTTCCGAGCTTACGACGCTGACGCTTCGACGCTCCGAGTTAACGACGCTTTTAAAAAACGCATGCTATGATAAAAATCCTTTATAGTTTAGCACAGCATATAATAAAAATATGTTTTTGGTTACATTACAACAAAAATTTTGAGGTTATGATGATTTTTGACACTTTTTTTTTTCATATTTTTTGAATTTTTTTAGTGACGCCGCATATGCGGAACTAGTTTGCGGGCGAATGAATACACTAGCTTGGGATGCGCAGTTTAAAAACAGTCCAAAAGCGCAAAATAATGAAAAATCATTGCTTGTTTCCAGTACATAATAAAAAAAAACTAAGTTTCTGGTTAGATTACAACACAAATTCCAAGGTTACGACGTTTTGTTATGCTTTTTAACGATACCTCATATGCAGAACTAGTTTTGAGCGGAGGGCCATAAATTAATTAACGCTATTAAACTGTATGGTAAATTGACCGAAAACAACAACCTCTGACGGTCGAGGACGCTAAGCGTAACAATACGAAAGGACGCCACTTCAATCGCGTGTCTGCCTGAAGTTCAGTCGGTTGTTGTGCTAAGACGTTGCTGAAATTCCTTGCCATTTTCGCAAATTTACAATGGCTCCTAAACGCCAAAGTACTTCTCCGATGATAGTTCATCCAAGAAGAGGAAGGTCATCACGATGGAGGTCAAAATATGACGTGGTAAAGCGTTCGGAGAAGGGAGAAACTAACACCGAAAATAGGCCGTTCTTTAGGCTTGAGCAGGACCACGGTGGTAACCATTGTGAAGGCAAGGAACGTATTCTGAAGCATGTTAAGGATGCTGCACCGATGAAGTCAACGGTGATAAACGAGAAGCAACGTAGCCAGAGCATTGTTGAAATGGAGAAATTGCTCATGATCTGGCTGGAGGACCAGAAACCAGCGACGTGTTCCCGGTGAGCTTAAGTATGATCCAGGAGAAGGCTAGAGCGCTGCATGAGGCAGTAGTGAAAAAGTTTGGCGAAGGCAGTGCTGGTGGTGAATTTTCCGCGAGTAGAGGTTGGTTTAAACCGTTTTAAAAGGCTCGTGCAAATTTGCATAATGTGAAGCTGCAAGGTGAAGCTGCTAGTGCTGATAGCGAATGGCAGCAGGAAAATTTTCCAGGTGGTTTGGCTGAGATAATTAAGGATGGTGGTTACACGGCTGACCAAGTCTTTAATGTGGATGAGACTGGATTATTTTGGAAAAGAATGCCAAATCGAACGTACCTTTCCAAGGAGGAGAAGTCAAAAAAGCACCTGGCCATAAAGCTGGAAAGGAGCGACTGACTTTGCTGTTTGGGTCCAATGCAAGTGGCGATTTGAAACTGAAGCCCTTGCTGGTGTATTGGCCGAGAATCCCAGGGCATTCAAGGGCATTTTCAAGAGTCAACTCCCTGTGATGTTTGGAAATCAAACAAGAAGGCTTGGGTTACCTTGATGGTCTTCGAAGATTGGTTCAATGACCATTTCGTGCCAGCAGTGGAGCGGTATTTGACTTCGAAGGGGTCTTGCCTTTTAAGGCCCTCTTAGTCCTGGACAATGCCCCTGGTCACCCTTCAAATTTGAGCGACATGCACCCTAATGTGGTGGTGTACCTCCCACCCAATACCACATCGCTGATACAGCCAATGGACCAGGGAGTAATAGCTAATTTCAAGGCTTACTACCTTAGAAGGACCATACGTTTTGGCTTTGAGGGCGCCATAGAAGCTAACAAGGAGTTGACACTGAAGCAATTCTGGAAGGGCTACAACATTTCTGATGCAGTGAAAAATATTGCAAGTGCTTTGGGACGAGGTGAAGACGACCACTTTAAATGGGGCCTGGAAGAAACTGTGTCCACAGTTTGTGCACAGTTTTGAAGGCTTTGACCAGGCAGAAGACGTCGAGACTGTGACGAGGAAGATCGTAGGGCCTAAGCAAGAGGCTGAAACTAGATCTTGAACCTGATGATGTAACAGAGCTGCTGGCTTCCCATGGAGAGGAATTGTCTGCAGAGGACTTACTTGAACTTGAACAACAAATGATTGAGGAAGAGGAGGCGGCACCAGAGCCAAAACCCAGGTCATTAACTGTGAAAGGCTTGTCAGAGGGTTTTACTCATCTGGAGAGAGGGCCTTGGCTTCTTTTGAGGCAGAAGACCCTAACGTTGCTAGGTTTGACAAAATAAAACGTGGAATGTTAGACTTAGTAACTTTCTACAAGGAGACCCTGAAGGAGAAGCAAGAGACGAAGAGAAGTGTGCAGTCCAGGCTTGACACTTTCTTTCACAAGTCTCCAGTACCACCACCTCCCACTCCTAGTCCTGGTAAGGAATTCTGAACTGTTTTTACTAATTTATGTGTTTACATAGTGTACATATTAAAATGTGTTTTTTAATGTAACAACTAAATGTAAGAGTAAATTGTAACTTCATTAATTTCATCATTTGTAATTTTATTGCAGAATGGTGACAGTTCCAGATCCCCCTGTACTACCTGTGACAGTTCCAGATCTCCCTGTACTACCTGTGACAGTTCCAGATCTCCCTGTACTACCTGTGACAGTTCCAGATCCCCTGTACCTGGACCCTCTGTAGCAGCCCGCCCACCTGTACGTGTACAATCAGGTAAGCAATTTCATTTTTCTCATTTTCATGTTGGAAATTGTTTACACCCTACATACATACGTACACTAACTACATAGTGGTACAATGTGTTTGATGTTGCATAACCTTATTATTTTTTTTATTTTTTTTTTTTTCCATTTCAGACCCCTTTGATAGTGACAGCGACCCAGATGACCCTGAGCCTTTCCATGGTTTTGATGCCTCGCCCTATTCATCAGGTAAGGAATCCTAACAAATTTGTATAAAATGTTTATAAATTGCTAATAGAAATTTAATAAAAGTGTACATATGCTACAATTACATCCACCTTATATATTTATGTACCCTATCATTCTTTCCAGATCTAGATGTTCCCTCATCAGTTGATAACGAGTAGTATCAGCCTTCTCCAGAGCCCAAATCAAGTGATACGAGTAGTATCACCTCTCCCATCCTTCAGGTAAAAAATTCTTCATTTTTTTATATTGTACATACGTATTACACACTACATATGGTCAAACAGTAATAACATGTGCAGTAGTTACAGTAGTAACTCTATCATTTTATATATTTTTTATCATTCCAGACTCCCAAGCACCTGCCCATCCTACTCCATAGCCCAGCCACCCACTCATCTACCATATGCCCATCCCAGTAAGCAAGCCAACCACTAGAATTTGGTAAGGACATTTTTTTTTATTAATGTTTTAATATTACATATGTAATAACCATGTTATGTATGTAACATACATACTATAATCATATGTATTACATTATCATTCCAGACTGGCATGCACCTGTGACTTACATAAACCAGACCTCTACATAGCCTACAGTCTTCATTTTGCTGAAGTAAGGAATTCTCAGTTGTGTTTAATGTTTGCATACGTACAATAAATTTTGTACACCTAAGTGGTTACATACTGTCCTTTAATATTAATTCTTCATTCCAGACTGCCCATCATCCTAGCCTGTTATCTGTGATAAAGCACACTGAAGTTAGGTTTGGAATGCATCCTTATCATGAATGCTCTACACCTCCACCTCCATCTCCCACAACCTAGGTAACAGCTTTGAGACTCACTAAAAGTTGGTAAGTTATGTAAGGAACTTCTAAATTAAGTTTTATACTACATGTTATATGTGATATTAAACCACTGTATGGTGCATATTACCTATATGTAAACTTACTCTGCATAGAGGACTTACTGACAAAATTATTTTTTGTACATTCCAGAGTCCCCTGAATGATGTAGGCTATGGGGCCACATAAGACTTTGTCCATCCAGGGTTACATTGAACGACAACTTTAAACTAAAAGTAAGGAATTAATTAACATACATTAACTCTTTTAGTACTCTTGATATATATCTACAGTAGTAATTAACATATTGCATTCACAACTTTCTGTAGTGTATATTTTGTACACTAATTTTGTTGTTACTTTTTCCTTCCAGAACCAACATTTTTCACAACAACTCAGGTTGTTACTAACAAATTACTACAAGTGTCATCAAGGGATAACTACAAGTAGAAGCACCATTTTTGGATGGAAAAAACCCTTCAGGAAAGTATACGTATCAATGTAACATGTAACCATAAGTGTAACAAATATGAAACATTAAGTAGGTTTTTTACATACAGTAGTATTACATACGTACATAACTTTTTTTTACAGGAATTTCCAACCAAGTTTGATTATGTACATACATGTTATAAACCACTGTACGTATGGTTACTGTATGTAACTTACTAAACATACATACATGATTCTAACTTTGATACTTTTTTGGTACATTCCAGAAAAACCAGGGACCCCCTCCATGTGCAGGGCTATGGGGCACATAAAAACTTTGTCCAGGGTTACTACATAACATAAAGGTAAGGAATTTCATATAGTAGTAAACATACATTAAGTAAGTTTTATACGTACTAATAAAAAGGACCAAGATCTCTCACATGGGATCCAAAGTGATCAAGGTCCCTCATGGAATTACATACTACGTACACTCCCTGCTGAACAGGGGGTGTTAGACCAATCATTTACAACATGCATACGTACCAGTTGATATTAAACCACTGTATGGTGCATATTTACTGTATGTAACTTACTATGCATAGAGTACTTACTGACAAAATTATTTTTTGTACATTCCAGAACCCCCTGAATGATGTAGGCTATGGGGCCACATAAGACTTGTGCATCCAGGGTTACATAGCACGACAACTTTAAACTAAAGGTAAGGAATTAATTAACATACATTAACTAAGTTTTATACATGTTATATATGTGATATTAAAACCACTGTATGGTGCATATTACTGTATGTAACTTACTATGCATAGAGTACTTACTGACATACTAATTATTTTTTTGTACATTCCAGAACCCCTGAATGATGTAGGCTATGGGGCCACATAAGACTTTGTGCATCCAGGGTTACATAGCATGACAACTTTAAACTAAAAGTAAGGAATTAATTCACATACATTAACTTTTTTACTCTTGATATAACTCAAAGTAAGGAATTATAAACTAAAAGTAAGGAATTAATTAACATACATTAACTCTTTTACTCTTGATATACTATTTAACATATTGCAATTCAGGACTTTGTGTAGTATTTTGTAACTAATTGTGTTATACTTTTACCTTCCAGAGCTACCAGACTGGGATTTTAGTGTACTCCAGGATCTACCAAAGGATTAGTGTACAGTGTATAATAGTGTTTAGTGTATAATCTAACCTAAGGATTAAGTGTAGTACATTGTGCTTTATAGTGTCACAAGAGTTTAATAAAGAATTATACCTTCAAGAACCATCCTTTGGCATTGAAATAATCACACTACACATCATGCAATACTTGCATGTCACACAGGTAAGGTCTCTCTAACTTTTTCTTAGTTTAAGGCATATTTCCAAGTGTCGTTCCGGCTTATCGACGATTTTCGGCTTACGACGAGCCTCAAGAACGGAACCCCCATCGTACCCGGGGACTGCCTGTACTCATGTTTCTTCTTGAAGCAAAATGAAGTTTTCATATTAAAACTAATATTGTAATACTTACCTGAACACCTAAATTAGTGCTGGTCAGTGACCAGGGCTAATTCAGGGAGTGTATTGCAAAAATAACATTTGAATACCCTAGACAATGGTTGATAATCTTTTACCTCACAAAAATTTTTATCAATTAACAGAAAGTGACTATTTCACAAACAGTTGAAGTTATGCCTGAAGGATTGGGACAGAATTTAATGGCAACCAGAAAGTACCAAATTCTCCCAAGAAACTGAAAAAACTGCAAATAAAAGAATAATTAAGAACCTAATTAAGACATAATCATAAACACCAATCACAGAAGATTCTCCTAGCAGCTATTTGAAAACTTATCTCTGTCATGCTGATTCTACCTATTCTCATCGTTGATATGAGATTTCAGCCAGTTATCTAAACAGAAGATACTGCTCACATTCAGACATCAACAGCAACCATCTCCAAAAAATCTCATAGCCAATCTACTGAACAGTAGCTATCATCTAAACTGTGAGATATTAGTTATCCAAGTGAATCCCAAAGTTCAGTAGTGCAATACATTACTTTCCAATCCTTGCTGGACTTTACATATCATTATTTACTGAAAAAAAGCCATACGCAGGCAAGACAAATTGGAACCATGCAAAAGTGATACATAACACACCATAGAGCACCTGACAGGACATTTATATTGACGTCTAAGTACTTAACTGGCCTTGAATTGCTGTTCTTCTACCCTTGTCTTCTTAATACACAGCAATCAGAAGTAAAGACAAACTCTGTATAAAACTATGGTTTGTATGCTAGTATGAATTCAAGTTAAGGAAATTTGGATTCTTACATATCCATTTGGAAAGTACATTATAAAATAAAGTTCATTCAAAGAGACGATTTGTTTATAGTTTGTGTAAAAATGCAATAAATGACTGTGTTTTTTATTTCTACAAAATAAGTTAACATCACCATCACCAATCCCAATCCTTATAAATGAAAGCCAAAGCTTTAAACAAATAAACTACTGTCAGTGTTATAAAATTAACAGCAGCTACTTACATTGAAAGCCATTTACCAAGCATAAGAAATGTGTGTTTTAAAAGCTCAGCAGTGACCAATTCAGCATGCTATACTGCACCGTAATGCAAAGAAACAGCTCTTTTCCAGAGAACATGTTGCTGATTAGTATATACCTAATGTTACCCACCACCACTGCAGCTACATTTCAGATGATCACATACAGATAACCTGAAATAAAAACATCAAGAGTTACCTTCCACTACCCTTTTAATATGAGAATAAAAACTGTTCCTCAAGATTTGTTTCACACATACAAACAGTTGCTATATATTAGCTTTCTTCACTATACCTTCACTATAAAATGTCTCATTTGCCAAATAAGCAAACAAGGTTTTGCATTTAGATAAGACCTCACGTAACCCACTTTCCCCTCACTCATTCCTTTAAAGGAGAGCACTGACAGTGCTGCACTCCACAAAAAAAAATTATTAGCACGATATTCACAAAATATGATATTGTTATGATACAATAAAGTTTGTTCATACTTACCTGGCAGATATATATATAGCTGTATTTTCTGAAGTCCGACAGAATTTTTAAAAAACTTCCGACAAGCACCCCGCAGTGGTCGGCCAGGTGGTTAGTACACCCCATTCCCGCCGCTGGGAGGCGGTATCAGGAAACCATTCCATTTCCTTTTCTATTCATAATTTTTATTTCCACTGTCCCCTGAGGGGAGGTGGGTGGGTACTTGGATTATATATATCTGCCAGGTAAGTATGAACAAACTTATTGTATCATAACAATATCATTTTGTTCATGAAACTTACCTGTCAGAATATATATACTAGCTGAAGTATCCCACCTTTGGAGGTGGGAAGGGACAGAATAAGAAAGGATTTTGGGAAACAAATGCATGCAGAATGATTTACATCTTGGTTCCACCTGTTAGCATAGATGGCTTCGTGGTTACTGCCACGTAAGTCTGTCTTGTGCTACTAGAGTTGCCAGCGAGGTAGAGACCTATATAGATGGTGCACTCCAGATCTGTCAACAGGGGCGAGACCACGACGTGACTAGACCATATTGACCATACCATGAGGGCTAAGAAGTAAAATAAATATAGGCAGTCCCCGGGTTACGACGGGGGTTCCGTTCTTAAGACGCGCGTAACCCGAATCGTCGTAAGCCGGAACGACGTTCTTGAAAACATGTCCCACAGGAAAATTTCACTACTAATTTTGCAATTTTTCTTAGGGCCGTATCTCTAAAAATTATCACTAAATTTACTTCTTTCATGTGGCAACACTGTGTTTTCACAAATTACTGTATATTTTCATTAAAATACAGAGAAAGAGAGAGAGAGAGAGAGAGAGAGAGAGAGAGAGAGAGAGAGAAATAACTCCTTACGGTTTCAATAGATTGAAATGAATGTCTGTAGGCAACTTTTCCCCCTCCCATAAATACATATATTTCTCCAGAGAAGAGAGAACGAGAGGACTGTGCAATTATGTTTGTCTGTCTATCAATTCTTTTGCTGAGAGCGAGAGAGATAAAAGGAAGAAATAGAACACCAAATGTATGACAAGTATCTTGTGAGAGAGAGAGAGAGAGAGAGAGGGAGAGAGAGAGAGAGAGAGAGAGAGAGAGAGAGAGAGAGAGAGAGAGAGTTTTTGAGTTGTCCTTACAGTATTTAAAAGAGAGAAATGG
>NC_087216.1:313453-360953 GCF_015104395.2 Macrobrachium nipponense
TTGCCCACGAATTCCGGTACAAATTCGAAGGACATCGACCCCCAACCCTGGTGGCTTCACCTCACATAGCTATTGGAAGATGCCAAAGCCAGAAGGAAAAATGTCTTGAGCATCAGGTTCCTGTCAGGTGAGCGACGCAAGGGCCCATATGGACTCTTAGTGAAGCTCTTAAGAACCAAGGAAACATCCCACGTCGGAGGCTTGAGCTCTCTAGGAGAACTTGACTGCTCAAATCCCTTAACTAGCAGGGAAAGTTCCCAGGAAGAGATGTCGATACCCTTAGGTGTAACACCAAACTCAGGGCCGCCCTGTAGCCTCTAATGGCAGAAATGGACAACCATTTCTCGTCTCTGAGGAAGGTTAAAAAGTCTGCTATTCACTGAATAGAGGTCGCGAGTGGAGAGAAAAAACACGTTATGACACCAATCACAGTAGATTGCTCATTTGCCTTGGTAAACCGCGGAGGTCGACTTTCTAAGACTGCTGGACACGTGCCCAGCTGTTCTCTGAGAAAAGCCTCTCGCTCGGAGGAGATACTTGATAGCCTCCAACCGTGAAGCAACAGGGATTCTACTGACTGGTGGAACCTTTCGGCATGGGGCTAACACAGGAGATGTCGCCAAGGGGGAATCTCCCTCGGAACCTCTGACAACAACGACAGCAGATCTGGGAACCATTCCACCTGAGGCCACAGAGGGGCTACCAAAGTCATCCTGAGACCCTGTGAACTCATCAGCCTGTTCAGAACCTGACGGATAAAACAAAACGGAGGGAAGGCATACACCTCCAGGTTGTCCCAGGGATGTTGGAATGCATCTTTGCCAGTGCTAAAGGATTAGAACCACTGAACAGAACACCTCCAGCTTCTTGTTGAAGCGTGTCGCAAAAAGGTCCAGCATGGTTCTCCCCCAAATCTGGAAAAGCTTGTCTGCCACCACTTGATGAAGGGACCACTCTGTGCCTAGGATCTGATCCCGGCAACTGAGTTTGTCTGCGACCACGTTCCGTTTGCCTGGGATATACCTGGCTGAGAGCTCTACCGAATTGCTGACCGCCCACTGGTGAAGCTCAACGGTCAAGGTGTGAAGTTGACGTGACACCAGGCCTCCCTGTTTGTTCACATAGGCTACCACCGTGGTGTTGTCCGACATGAGAACGACAGAATGACCCTCTACCTTCCCCTGAAACTCCTTCAGACCCAGGAGAGCTCCTTCAACTCCAAGACGTTGATATGTTGCTGCTTGTCCTCCAAACTCCAAACGCCTGAAGCGATGAGGCCGCCTAAATAAGCGCCCCAACCTGCGAGGGAGGCATCCGAGAACAGAAGGAAGTCCGGTGGAAGAGAACGCAGAGGGACACCCTTCAACAGATTCTGGTCGTCCAACCACCAATGAAGGTCTTCTCTCACTTCCAGAGACAGAGGAATCATTAAACAGGGGATAGTCCCCCGCCGGAGACCAGAATTCTCCCAGTCTCCATTTCAGAGACCGAAGATGAAGACGCCCATGAGGGACCAGCTTCTCCAGGGAAGACAACACTCGCAGAAGAACCTGCCACTGATGAGCTGCCTGATGTGACTCTGACAGGAAGTTGTGTGCCACCGCCCGCAACTTCTCCAATCTCTGATCCGAGGGGAAAACTTTTGCCACTGTCGTGTCGTTGACCATGCCCAGGTAGAGAATCCTTTGAGTGGGTACAAGGTTTGACTTTTCCTGGTTGACTAAGATGCCCAGTTTCAGACAGAACCGAAGTAGACGATCCCTGTCCTGCAGCAGCTTTTTTCTGGAAACTGCCAAGACTAAACAATCGTTGAGGTACTTCAACAAACGGTATCCCCTGAGCATGGGCCCAACTTGACACGAGAGAGAAGACTCTTGTGAACACTGAAGGGCTGTCGCCAGCCCAGAAGCACAAGACTTTGAACTCTAATACCTTGTCCGCAACAGAGAAGCGAAGGAACTTCCTGGACGTGGGATGAACAGGGATTTGGAAGTATGCATTCCTTAAGTCTATCGACAGCATGAAGTCGCCTTCCCTCAAGGCTGCCAACACCGAGCGCAGGGTCTCCATCTTGAACCATGTCTTTCCTGATGAAGTGAGTCAAGGTGGATAAGTCGATCACAGGCCTCCATCCTCCCGACGCTTTGGGCACCAAGATGTGACTGTAAAAGCCTGGGGACGGATGCACTACTTCCTCTATCGCATCCTTGTCCAGCATTTTCTGCACTTCCTCCCGAAGAGCCAAGAACTTCAGAGAATCTGGAGGATATGCCTTCCTGAGCTGCGGTTTGTCCGACAGAGAAGGAGAGAAGTCGAATGGCAGTAGGCATCCCACCCGATGGACATCTACCACCCACTTCTCCGCCCCATAACTGCCACTTGGCCCAATGGCCAGCCAGGCACCCCCCAACCCGTGGCACAGGAGAGGGAGAGGCGCCTAACCTATTGACAGTCCCCTTTACCTCTGCCCCTTGGGCCCCTTCTTGGCATAAAGGAATGAGAGCAAAAGGGGTGTTGATCTTCTGACTTTGGCTGTCAAAGGGGAAGGCCCTGCCGAAATCGAGGTCCTCGACGGCCTACCAGACGACGATCTCCTTGACTGCTGCTGGAGGGGGGGAGGAGGAGAAGCCAGACGTCTCTGAGGACGAGACTCTGACTTAGACACGGCCTGGTGCACCAGTCTGTCTTTGGTGTCAGCCCGGTGCCGGTCTATCGCATTCTCGAGCTCTGTCGAGGAAACAAAAAATTGGGACTCCAACAGATCTCCATTCCTCAATGACAGCAAGGACTCAATGTCGAGCGATCTCTCCATCCTAGACAAAGCCACGTCCCTTCTAATCAGAAGAAGATTAGCCCATAAATTAGCACTGAGGTGAGCCAAACATGAAAACGCCTTGGCCCCCGACCGCAAGAGACTGGCAAACGAGGAGGCACTCTCCAACCCTTCCGGGAACCTGTCAAAAGCTATCTTGGAAATAACCACAGACCAGAGGTCCAGTCAAGAAACCGGCTGCAACATGGAGGCTGCCGTAGATTCCAATGCTGAGGCATCTTGCAGAGACAGGACGGAGCCACCGACCTCACCTGTTCCAAAGTCAATCCGGGCTTCAGACGAATGACGTCTGGGTTAAGATGGCGTGACAACAAAAAAGCAGAGCTTGTAGCAAAGTACTTCCTATGTCTCGTGAGAGGCAGGGGTAGTAGTTTGGTAGAGCCCCTTGAGTGAAGCGAACCGTCCTGGTCCGAAACAGAGGCATTAACCTTCTGCAAGACCGACTGAACGTGCCCCGACAAAGGAAGCTGAAGAGATGATTTGGGTTCCTGAGTAGCTCCCACCAAGGCTTCAAGAAAGAAGGAGTGTAAGACGACCGAGCCTGAGTCCTAGTTTCCAAATTGTTAAACCCATGAATGAGATCGACAACTTCCGAAAAGGAAGACAGAAACTCTCGCGTGTCTTCCTCCTCCTGCTCCAGCAATGGAGCTCAACGACGAGAAGGATGTGTAGGCTCCTCTATGGCACCTTCCCCACCAAAATTAATGGAAGGGTTAGCAGCCAAACAGCCCAAAACCCCAACTAACCTGTCTGGGCTGGGTCCATGCATCGGCTTCCGAGATGAACCCACAATAACACTAGGAACATCACTTACCTCAACAGATGACTCAGCATGTCCATGAATGGTCACGGGCGTGGCGGACAAACGTACGTGAGATGGGGGAGAAACTCGAACACTCGAGATCAAAGGAGAATCCCTTAGAGTTGAACTCTTGGAAGCACCAGTGAGAGAGGCAGGCAAACACTCCTGCTGCACCAACTCCGCGCTCACTACCTTCGACCCTCTTGACAGGCGCTTGAGATCCTTATGGCGAAAAATAGGACTTGGAGAAGAAGGAGCACAAACATCACGTGCACGGGCAGGGGAGGTTGCAACACGCTCGCGATGTGTATGGACGGGGGTGGGGGGGAACACGCCGGAGATTCAAGGCAGAGGGCGAAGCATCCCCTGCAGATTGCACACAAGAAGGAGCACTAACACTGCCCGAAACAACAGCACTCTTGGGAACACGTCCGCATTGTTCCTCCCTTGAAGGCGAAGGAAAGGCAAAGTCCTTAGCCTTCCAACGCTTGATACGCCGACTGGGCGCAGAGGGGGAAGAGGGAGAGGAAGACAGCACTGGTTTCTTATGTGCACTCTTCTCAAGAGGCGGGGACGAAGCAACACGTTTCCTACCAGTCCTCCCAACCGATAAGGCAGCCAACTTCACATCCAGTACAGAGTCCAACCTCTGAAGCACTGCCTGGCATATAACCTCAGACCAATATGCCAGAGAAAGCTCCGATGACAAGGAAGGGAGATGTAGCAAACTGGGCGGCAGTGATGACGTCACGGCTGAGAAAGGCGAATCAGAGGAGACGACTGGGAGAGACGTCATCAATGGGAGTGACGTCATGGCTTCCCCTTGGTGCGAGAGGGAATCAGACACCACTGGCGGAGGAATACACAAAGACGGAACCCGTGACGTCATCAATGGGGCTGACGCCACAGCGTCACTCCGACTTGAAGCGGCAGCAGACACTGGCGGAGCAATACAATATGGCCGACTTCTGCTACCCACGAAGACGAGGCCAGGAGGAGGGAGGATGGCCTGGCCAGACCAGGGAGGGGGGGTTGCGAGCCTCCACAAAATGCGCTAGCAACCCCTCCAAGGACGGGGGACCCCCTAGCCCGAGTGTCCTCCAAACTGCCGCCATTTTGGACGCCTCAAACTCTGGAAGAGAAGAGATTGATGATAAAGCCTCACCCTTCTCGGGAATCAAATAAACTCCAGTGGAATAAGGGGCTACATTACAAACATTAGCCTGGTGGCCTCCTGATACTTCCATCGACAAATCAATGGAAGAAAAGGAAGGAGACGCAGGGACAACGCTACCATGGGGGTTGACTACTGCAGGAGAAAAAACATCGGGAAGAGGCGAAAAACCTTCCCGAGTAGGAAGAGTCGAAACCCTCCGATGTTCTCTCTTGCCATAAAATGACCTCCACTGCTCCTTAGGCCATGCCCAGCATTCCATGCAAAGATTTGTAATAGTACAAAAATTAGAACGACACCTACTGCACGTTATGCGGGTCGGTCACTGCCGAAGCCAGAAAATGAGAACATGGAAAACCTGGAACTCTGGGACACATACGCTGATGCCGAAAAGGAGCAGAAGAAGCCATAATATCAGCCAAACACACACACACACACTCTAAACACAAGTGAAACGGGCAATGAACCAGGAAAAGGCCAAGAGAGGTTAACACGACTCTTGCCCAGGCGGTCAAAAGAAAGATTGATGCGTGATCATAGGTGAATGGTCTTTGACCATCCTTCGCCCGATCTATGCATGCGTTGCCAGATATCACAAGATTCCTCGCTTTCATCTGTTTTTTAACCGGATCCAGCTAGGCGCAAGAAATTATCCTATTGTTAAGACCAAAGGTTTGTTCGCATATGAACAAATATCCATTAGACTATTGATGGTAAAAGAACGAGGCCAAGGTTTCGACGGATTTTTTATCTTTGCTAGGAAGCCCAGGGTGAGGGAGGACTGTGTCCCACTGGGAGAACCCAATCCTTTTATCAATCGTGTGGAGGCCACTAACTCCTCTAGCCGTAGCTAGGGCCATGAGAAAAATTTTCTTTCTAGTAGGATGCCTCAGTGAGTGAGCAGAGGGGATTGAAACATGGCCTCAAGAGCCATTTGAGGACTACTTCCAGATTCCACAGAAAAGACCCTTCCTTCTTGAGTTTGGTTGTCAAAGGATCTAATGAGGTCAGAGAGATCCCAATTAGAACTGTCCAGACCTCACTGTTGAAAAATGAAAAATGGAGATGAGCATTGACCTATACCCTTTTATGGTTAAGGAAGACAAGCCTCTGGAGGATCTCAAATAGATATAAAAATCAGCAATTTGAACTAAAGTAGTTGTCTTAGAAGACGGAATGTTGTCTTCTGTACATCTATACACCATCCACTTTGCCTGGTAGACTGTTGGAAGACTGGCGTTGACATCTGGCAATAGCTTCTGTTGCTGACAGTCGAAATCCTGTCAGAGCCACAGTGGATGTGCTTTGATGAAACCTCCTCAAATGGGGTTTTCTGAGCAGACTTGAAATTAAAGGAAGGAACCTTAGGAGGTCTATCAGAAGTGCAAGCAGTTCTGGAACCACTCTTTTTTATGGCTAAAATGGAGCTGTTAGGGTCATCTTGATGTTTTGTTACAACTGAAATTTTTTTCAAGACCTCCCCTCATCACCCGAGCAGATGAAAGGGGTTGAAGATCCAGGCTGGACCAATCCTGAAGCATGGCAACTGTCACCCAAGCTAGAGGGTTTGGAGACAGGGAGCACAATAGAGGAAGACAACTGTTCCTGAATGTTACAAATGAATCCAGTCTTGGTTCCCCCACAGTTTCCATAAGTCAGCAAAGGCCCAATGGTCCAGGGTCCACTCCATTGGGAGGATCTCCCCACGACAGCTCAGCTCATCTGCTACTACACTGAGCTTTCCTGAACAAATCTTGTTTCCATTTTGGTCGTTCCTTTGATCTACCCATGAAAGCAAGGCTTTTGCTGTCTCACATAGAGAGATCGAATTAGTTCCCCCTTGAACTGATGTACGTATATGCCAATGCTGTAGTGTTGTCCACGCAATTATTTAATTGAACACAAAACCATGCTAAGTTCCATGAACACAGCAACAAAGAGACATTATGAGTCTATACAGTGCTCAAAAGAAAAGTGGCTGACAGTCTGGTGAGTATGAAGTTTCTCCACCCCTCCCCTACCTGCCAGCATTAATTATGATATTGTTATGATACAATAAAGTTTTATGCATACTTGCCTGGCAGGTATATATATAGCTTATCCTCTTGTCGCACTGGCAGAATTTCAAAACTCGCGGCAACCACTAGTACACTGGTAGTTCAGGTGATCGCCACCCCGTTCCCGTGGCGCTGGTGCTCGGAACCATTCCCGTTTTCCTCAGATTTTCTCTGAACCCTGTCTCCTGAGGGGAGGAAGGTGGGAATTTAATTATATATACCTGCCAGGTAAGTACGCATAAAACTTTTTATGCATGACACTTACCTGGCAGGTATATATATAGCTGATTGACACATTTGGAGGTGGGTCATAGACAGCAACATCGTCATAATTAAAAATTAGCTAATTTTAAAATTACTATTAGGTTCCTTACCTGCTAAGGTAGCTGACTTCGTAGGTCCTGCCTCTTAGCCTGCTAAACCTTAGTAGCTCTCAACTAGGATGTGACCTGTTTGTTGAGAAAGCTAATAACAAGGGTCTGACAACTGGACATGACCAATTTGCCGACAGAGAACCCTAGCCATCATTTACCACGGGCATTCATGCTAGGAAAGTTAGTCACCTGAACCACACACAATCACTATAACAAAATACTACACCATAAACTGAGCAGGCAATGACCTTCTCAGACAACCATAAAACACTATAACCTAATTAAAATAATAGCCTAGCATGTTAGTAGGTTATGGGGTGGAAACTCCTTTGCCCAGTACTGTACCTGAGGATACGCACGGGCCTAACGTTTGACAATTATCAAAAGTTGTCTTCATGTCTCTGAGGTAATGCGAAGCAAAGACCGAATTTGTCCTCCAAAACGTAGAGTCTATAATGTCCTTGAGGGCTAAATTTTTTCTGAATGCCAAGGACGTAGCTACCGCTCTCACTTCGTGAGCTTTAACCTTAAGCAACCGAAGCATTCTTCCTGCAAAGCAAATGTGCTTCCTTAATGACTTCTCTTACAAAAAAAGCCATAGCATATTTAGACATGGGTCTAGTAGGATCTTTCACAGAACACCAGAGAGAACCTGAGGCCCCTCTAATGCTTTTTGTCCTTTCTACGTAGTAACGTAAGGCTCTTACTGGGCAAAGAACCCTTTCCTGTTCTTGACCTACTAGATCAGCCAGTCCTGAAATCTCAAATGACCTTGGCCACGGATGTGAAGGATTCTCATTCTGTCACTAATCCTTTTAGCTGTAGCTAAGGCTACCAAGAAAATAGTCTTCTTCGATAGCTCTCGTAAAGAAGCACTGTCCATAGGTTCAAACCTATCCATTTCTAAAAATTTGAGTACGACATCAAGATTCCAAGAAGGAGCTCTGCAATGTTGATCCTTCTTCGTATTAAAAGATCTGAGAAGATCTCTAAGATCTGCGTCATTGGACAGATCTAATCCTCTGTGCCTAAACACTGAAGATAACATACATTTGTATCCCTTAATGTTTGATTTGCCAAACCCACTTCCTTCTTCAGATACAGAAGGAAATCTGCAATTTGGGTCCACAGAGGTACTGGATGAAGAAATCTTCCGATTCTTGCACCATTTACGGAAGTTCTCCCACTTCGACTGGTACACTTTGATAGTCGAAGCTCTTCGTGCTCTCGCAACTGCCTTCGCTGCTTCTCTAGAAAACCCCCTTGCTCTGACAAGTCTTTCGATAGTGCTGAACGCAGTCAGACCCAGAGCGATGGGTGTTTTCCTTTGTGGAACCTGTCGAAGTGGGGTTGTTTGAGAAGATCTACTCGTGGGTAGACTTCTTGGAGAATCCACTGTCCATTCCAGTACCTCTGTGAACCACGTTTGGGCCGGCCAGTATGGAGCTATTAGAGTCAGCCTTGTTCCTTGACTTTCTCTGAATTTCTTCATTACCCTTCCTAAAATCTTGAATGGGGGAAATGCGTACGCGTCTAGCCCAGTCCAATCTAGTAGGAAGGCATCTACTGCGACTGCAAGAGGGTCCGGGACTGGAGAACAGTAATTCAGTAACCTCTTCGTCGCTGCGGTAGCGAAAAGATCCACCACTGGGCTGCCCCAAAGCTTCCACAGCCTCTGGCATACTTGTTGATGCAAGATCCACTCCGTCGAAAGCACTTGTCCTCCCTCTCAACAGGTCCACTCTGACATTCTTCTCCCCTTGAATGAACCTGGTGAGCAGGGTGACGTTCTCTCTCTCTGATCACAGAAGAATCTCCTTCGCCAAGTTGCAAAAGAGTAAACGAGTGGGTCCCTCCTTGTTGCGTATGTATGCCAGAGCTGTGGTATTGTCCGCATTGATCTGCACCACTTTGCCGCTGATCCACGGTTCTGAACGCTTCAGAGCCAAGAAAATCGCCATCAGTTCCTTCCTGTTTATGTGCCAAGCTTTCTCTTCTTCGTTCCAAAGGCCTGACTCCTCTCGAGGGCCAGCGTCGCTCCCCAGCCTGCGTCTGACGCGTCGGAAAAACAATATCAGGTCGGGTTCCTCTGCTGGAGTGACGTACCCTCTGCTAACCTTCCCGGGGCTAGCCACCACTTTAATTCCTCCTTTATCTTAAGGAATTGGAAACAGGAAGGAATTGGTTGCGATCTTCTTGGCCAGACTTCGTTCAGAAAGAACTGTAAGGGCCTCATGTGAAGTCTCCCTAGGGAAATGAAGCCCGCTCTAACGAAGAGAGTGTCCCCAGCAGGCTCATCCACTCTCTCGCCGAGCATTGGTCTTTCGATAGGAATTCTTGCACTTTACGAAGGCACATGGTCTGCCTTTCGGAGGACGGAAAAGCCCGAAAAGTCATGAGGATATCAGAATCCCCAAATAAACTAGCTCCTGTGTGGGGATCAGATGTGACTTTTTCAGGTTCACCATCAGACCCAGCTGCTTTGTTAATTCTAATGTGAGGTCCGTGTCCTCCAGACATTGCTGCTTTGATTGTGCTCTTATGAGCCAATCGTCCAAGTAGAGAGAGACTCTGACTTCCTAACAGATGAAGCCAACTTCGCCACGTTCGCCATCATCCTTGTAAAGACTTGAGGGGCAGTGCAAAGCCAAGCAAAGGGCTCTGAATTGATATACTATCTTGTCCTGGATCACGAATCTCAAATATTTTCTGGACCTTGGATGAATCGGAATATGGAAATACGCATCCTGAACCTGAAGGTCCAGCGTCACCATCCAGTCCCTGGACGACGCCGCTGCCAGTACTGAATCGTTCGTCTCCATCGTAAACTTGGTCTTTTCTACGAACAAGTTTAGCTGACTTACGTCCAGTACTGGCCTCCAACCTCCTGAAGACTTCGGGTACCAGAAAAAAGACGGTTGTAAAAACCAGGGGATCGGTGATCCAGAACAGGTTCTTATGGCTCCCTTCTCTAACATACTGACAACCTGATGCCAAAGAGCCTCTCTCTTCTCTAAATCGATGTAATGAGCCCCTAGGCGGCTCTCGGAGCTGTAGCGAGAGGTGGTTTCTTTAGGAAGGGGATCTGTAGCCTTCCTTCGCTACACTTACAGACCAAGGATCCGCTCCTCTGCTTTGCCAGACTTCCCAGAAGTCTAAAAGTCTGGCCCCAACACAACGGTCTGGAAGACTTCGAAACAACTCATTGTTTGGTGAGGTTTTCGAACCTCTTTTGTCAGGAACTCTTTTCCCTCTAAAGGCTGGTCGGGAGAAAAATCCTACACCGAAAGGGCTGCTGTGCTGTCCTTGTTTCCTTCGGTGTCTTCTTTACTACCTTTGAGGGCAAATACTTCCTTACTGAAGACATCAGCAGGTCCTGTGTAGCCTTCTGTGTAAGGGAAAGCGCGATATCCTTAATGATGTCCAGTGGGAAAAGCTGTCCTGAAAGTGGGGAGAACATCAACTCCGACTTTTGCGCATTCGAACTCCTTTAGCAGCGAAAGAGCACAAAGCGATCTTTTCTTCAGCACAACCTGCCGTAAAGAGGTGAAGAAAGCTCATTAGCCCCATCCTCAAGGCTTTGTCCATACAGGACATAATGCTTCTGGGTAAATCCAAATCAGAAGGTTCTTCAATCTCTAGAGTACGTGCCAAAGCCCCCAACGACCAATCGAGGAAATTAAAGACTTCAAAAGTCCGATAAATGCCCTTCAGCAAATGATCGAACTCTGATGAAGTCCACCACACCTTGGCTGCGTGCAGGGCATGCCTATGGGAACTATCCACGATATTAGAAAAGTCCCCCTGGGAGGAGGCAGGAACTCCTAGGCCAAGACTTTCCCCCGTAGCATGCCACACACCAGACTTCGTAGCTAACTTGGCCGGTGGAAATGCGAATGAAGTTTTCCCCCCCTTCTCTCTTCTCCTTCAACCATTCATTTATGCGTTGAAGGGCTTTAGCTGTAATCGACAGCGTCATTTTCAAGAAAGTAGATTTCTTGGGTGATTTCGTCTTGGAGAATTGAGACAGCAGAGATAAGGGAGCAGAAGGTTGAAAATCTCCTTCAAACAACGAAAGAAGGCACTCAGTTAGCTTCTTGTAATCGGAGGAAGAAGCTTCCACATTCTTGTCCTCCTCCGAAAAATCCACTAAGTCTTCCTCCTGAGAAGAAATATCCTGGAATTCCAGATGTTGAAAACAATCCATATCGGGTTCCTTTTCCAAACCTTGTCTGGAAAGCGAATGCGAAACTGCCTCCTTATCAAGCACTTCCGCGTCTTGTCGAGAATAAGGCGGATCAGCGCGCTGCCGCCTGCGTCCTGCGTCCACTGCAACCGCTGAGTCCACCATGCGTCCATCATTCTTTCTCTTGCGTCCTGCTTCCTGCAGCGTAGGAGAAACGTCCCTCATATAGGACACACTGCGTCCTGGATTACGAGATAATGCCGCCTGAGAAAGAGGAGGCAACGGTTTATCTTGCGTCCTCTTGGAGGACTTAACTGGAAGAAGAAGCGTCTTACGTCTAACCGAAGGTTGTTCTGGCTTTCCCAGGATTTAACAAGGACTGCCAATTTCTCCTGCATATCTCGTAACACTTCCTTAGTTTCCGCTTCCTGACGAAACTCCTGAGGAGGCGGCGAACGAGGACGCACTGGGCTGCTACGGATAGGTGAGCGATCCTGACGTCTACGAAGCGCAGATTCTCTATTAGGAGAAAAACCGCCCATCTCACGGTTAGACACGTCTAAAGGACGAAAAATCTTCTTCCTTTTGATAGGGATTGCGTCCTCATCTTCCGACGAAAAGACCTCAGGGCTACTCCAACCCTTCTGTTCGTAAACTCTTTCATCCTGGGACGAGGTCGGCATGTACGATCTCTTGAGAGGACGCGATTCTTCCAAAAAACGTCTCTTCCTTCCTGAAGCCGAACTATCAGAAGAATAAACGCACTTCCCAGTCACGCCTTTTCTCTGGGCGTTACTGCTGCAGCCTGGGACGTAACAACAGGACTGCCTGAAGGGACGACTGATCGTGAGTAAACCCCTCTCGCCTCCCTTCGACTTTCGACATGCCTTCTCCCTTGGGTCTGGGAGCTTGACAGAGGTCTAGGTCTAGGAGCACGAGAGGGACGATCAGGCGCCCCCTCCACTACACTGTCACCAACATTAATCACTTCCACTTTATCCATTAATCGCTTGATCTGATCACCCATGGAAGCCAGGGCAGCGAACACTTTCACAATTTGCGGGTCAGTAGTGTCCTCAGATACAGCAACGGGCGCAGGAGAAACCTGGGGGGAAGGTGCTACTAAATTTACATTTGAATGAGCTGGAGAAGACACAGAAATAGAATCATTCAAAGGTTTACCCGAAGAACCAGATCTCTCACTTCTAGACACTGATCTTCTCACCCGATCTTTTTCCAGTCTTTCAACATACTTCACAAGAGTCTTCCACTCTTTCTCATTTAGACTCTCACATTCATTACACCTATTCTCCCACGTACATACAAACTCTCGACACTTCTTGCATACAGTATGGGGATCCACCGATGATTTCGGCAGTCTCACTTTACACCCTTCTTTCACAAAAACTCTAAACATACTCCCTGAATCAGACATACTAATGCAAGATCAATTGCGATTGCCAAGCTAACTTTCCGAATACGATACCAATATCCAAAACGTCAGTCAACGAGCAGGAAATTCTATCAGAGAACCAACAACGATGTTGCCGGTTCGGCTGGCAGAGAAAATCTGAGGAAAACGGGAATGGTTCCGAGCACCAGCGCCACGGGGAACGGCGGGGTGGCGATCACCTGAACTACCAGTGTACTAGCGGTTGCCGCCCAAGTTTTTGAAATTCTGCCAGTGCGACAAGAGGATAAGCTATATATATACCTGCCAGGTAAGTGTCATGCATAAAAAACTTGTTTCATAACTTCAGCAACCAAAACTGCATGCACCAAAGGTATATCAATATGGAAGGCAAAGGTTTGTATCCTCCTAAAAGCAAACCAGCTTTGTTTTCTCAAGACACCTTAGTACAGTACATGTACTTTACAAAAGTACTAACACCATAAAGTACTATTTTTAAATCTTGTTATATAAAACTCTACCTAGTAATTTACCTTTTCTTATTTAAAGAAATATTTGTAAAGAACAAATGATCCTCTCATGATCCCTAGGTCTTATATATTTTCACCTAAGTCTAATTATGTCAATTTATTTTTTTTTTTCTGTCAAGCTTAAGTTAAATCACAAAAAAATTAACAATGCAAACAATAAAATAAAAAAAAACACTTGCCTTTAGGGACAGGTATGTGGCTCTTATATCTTTGAAAGAAAGATGATGACATGATTTGTGTTTTGAAGCAATATTTTGCAAAGACTTTCAGCTTTCTTCTGCCAATACCAGCTTGCAGAATGCACAAGCCTAAATAAAAAAAAAAGAAAATTCAGAATTACAAAACATAAAAAATAATTTTGTATAGAAAATGGATCAGTAAAGAAATAGCCTAGAATTTCAATAATTTTATATGGTGACTTATAAAATGTAAAATTTCCATAAATACATAGTTCTTATTCATAGCATATAAATCATTGTTAAATATGAGATTCATTACTACCCTGCAGGCTGGAAGGTACTAAGATTATAAATTGCTTGTTACACTCTCCCTAGAGAATCGAGGCACTGCTCTCCTCATTACATTGCAATCGTTATACATTATGTTAACTATGGTCCGGCAATCTAATTGAGACCTAACAAGCATCATCTTCTCTGCATTCAAATGCCTCAATGTTACCATAGCTAATATATATGTACAGGGGGTTGAACTTGACCAACAATTTCAAGATTAGAAGGTAAACAAATATTATACATATTATAGACCACTTATAAAAGGGCAATGGAAGTAAAAAAAAAAGGGTATAAAATATGTACGTAGAACCTATTTCCTTAAAAATAACATTTTACATAAATATATATATGTACCTACATATATATATATATATATAATATATATATATATATATATATATATATATATATATATATATATATATATATATATATATATATATATATATATGCGTATACACAGTCCGGTCCCGAATTGTGCGTGTTCAAATTGTGAGATTCCACTTTTATGTGGTCGCCAGCTCTCAAAAATAGATTTTCCGTATCTGCGAAGCCGTTAAAATTATGCGAGTCCCCCGCAGCAAAAAGTATCAAATATTGCCTTTTTTAGTATTTTAGATGTTGGGGGGGGGGGGGGGGGTTGCGGGTATCTGATAGAAGGGGTGGGGGGGGGGGGAATGCTTGGAAGAAAAAACTATCATTCCTCCAAGGGGGAATGTGAGAGAAAGATTTCCTGCTCAGCCATTAGCTAAGACTGAAGGCTCTGCCTCACGCATTTGTTGATTGTCATAGCACACTGTGTATGAATGATCATTGCCATATGTATTATTCAGAGCTGTGAAGAGTATACTGATCATCCACATCATACAGATTTGATCCTTTATTTTTTTTTCTATTGTTGAAATAGGTTTGATAAAAATGACCAGTAAAAGTAATTAACAGAGAAGCAGAATTTTTATCAAGTCTTTTTAATTACATCAAATTTGAATTTTTGAGAGAGAGAGAGAGAGAGAGAGGAGAGAG
Organism: Macrobrachium nipponense; assembly: GCF_015104395.2. Classification (NCBI taxonomy): domain Eukaryota; kingdom Metazoa; phylum Arthropoda; class Malacostraca; order Decapoda; family Palaemonidae; genus Macrobrachium; species Macrobrachium nipponense. The sequence goes on from NC_087216.1 coordinate 328,356, forward strand.
AGAGAGAGAGAGAGAGAGACGAGAGAGAGAGAGAGAGAGAGACGAGAGAGAGAGAGAGAGAGAGAGAGAGAGAGAGAGAGAGAGAGAGAGAATCGTTCTATCTAAACTTTCAAGAAAAAATAATATCTTATAAACCAGACACATGATAGTCTGAGTAGATATTACAGGAGCACTTGAAAATGCAGTCTCTGGATTCTATGAACCTCTGGAGTGAAGTCTCTGGTGATTCAGAAGCTATGAAACTGACAAAGGGTCATGAAATGGACTGGCGGTGTACCTTGTTAGTACTTCATTTACTCCATCAACACAGCATAAAGGCAAGTAGTGAAGGATGACATAATGTGATTATGACAATAAAAAAGGAGGAAAAGTCAAAAGAAACCCCCTCCTTCTGACTGGTAATACTGTAGTCTATTTCTGTGTAAGCCTTTCCATTTTAGAGATGAAGGATGTGGACACAGCCCTGACTTCATGACCTCTGACTTCAGACTGCAAGCACTCAACTAAACAAATGGCAAAAGACTATCTGCTTTGAGCTGGTTAGGCAGGTGGAACAGCTTTCACTCCAATCTGAAAGTACCATCGAATGGTGTCCCCTCGCAGAAAAGTGAGAATTTCTAGGAACTAGGCTTACTAAGGCCCAAGTGAAGCAATGACTCGATTGACAGCTTGACCAACACTGGTCTGATAAATGAAAATGGCAGAAAGGAGTATACTACTTCTAGGTTGTCCCAAACCATAGAGTTGCTTAAATACATGCAGGGAAGGACAATATATTTAGGAAGCTTGAAGAGAGTAACTAATAGGGATTCTCCACAATTTCCATAACCATAATTGTACTGGCTTAATACTAATGCTAAAAAAAAGTAAAAAGTAAATAACAATCAGTGGAATCAGGAGTAAGGAAGAAGAAAATACTTAGACCTTTGAAACATTAAACTGAAACAAGTAAAACAAAGTTTATTAAAAATTTCACAGATCTTTACTGACAGTGACCATCTTGCCAGCAGCTCATTAACCATTTAGAACTTGGCCATGGTGATTAAACTGTGTACCAAAACAACCAAATAAATGACAACACTGGTTAATCTAGTACCCTCTGGAGAGAAGTGGCTCTTTTCTTTGGAAATCATGAAATTATTTACAACAATTTCCTTGTTAATATTATCCTTTATATCAGCAAAGACCGTCACTGGAAGGAAAAATCCTCCACATTGTTAAAAAAAATCAACAAAACTAATAAACTACTCCAGCAAGGAAACCTTCCCTTAAAGGATCCTAAAAAACAAAATGAAAACAAACAGTAACCTCTGGGATCTCTGAGGAAATCTGCTATGGGCTTGCCAAACACACAAGAACTGAAGCAATTGCCTGTTAAGAATTTTATATTCCTAGCAAAAAATGTGCAGAGCCAACCATTCTTTTTAACAGTTACCTTCTGTATATATGTGACTTTATGGGGTAAAAATTAGGCCAACTAAGTACATACTTTGTTTGTGAAACATGTGAAACATACAGATATTTAAGTATGGCACAAATATTCTCATATTATCTTCAATTATTTCTAGCCATAACACTGCACTCTCCACTTGCATAAAGAGCAGCATGGGGTTATTTTATCAATGGTAAAATTTATCTGATTGCTTTCATTTCCTTAACAACATATATAAAATGTACTAAGAGCTCTCTATATCTGATTTAGTTGGTCCTATCACATATTGTCATATGACCATAAGGCACTTATGCAAGTAAATTTGACAAATAAATCAAATCCCTTGTGATTCTATGGCAATACAAGTATTTCCTCATCTAGTACAGTATATAGTCAAAATGCCCATAATAATACATTAAGTTCAAGTTATCTTACATCAATGAAAGCATGAAATACTATATCAAAAGAGACCATTAAAATTCAGGATTCAATCTAAGTTTACAATTTTCTCAAGAAATTGTCAAATATGTTCTGAACATTTTGATGTGAGAAACATCAAGCAACAAAATGCTTCATAAAAGCTATGAATTCCTTGGCTTATTTGGATGATCAGTAGTCATGAATGCAGGTACACATCTACCTTTTTATTCCATTTACCTACAAGTAGTACATATGCACATATGCTGTTAATTTTAAATATTTTCAGTATTTTACGATATGAAAGTATGAACAATACAATTAAAGTCCTTTCTAAAAGTTTCATAATGAAACTGACAGCACAACACAAAAATGCAAAATACAATTCACAGCAAAGATATGAATATGGCACTCAAATTTCAGATGGCAGAAAAAATTTTAATTGCAACCAGCTTCTTCACTACAATAGTTCACTGAAAATGTGCAGATTAAAGCTCCAAAATCCACAAACTTTACACAGTTTTCAAAAGCTACATGTTTTCATATGCAATATATTGTAGTCACACAGGGTCTCTTGACAGCTTACCTTCACACACCACTGAGACAAACACAATAAACATGAATGGTGAACCATGATTCATCAAGTAGGCCCTGTTATCATAGCCTAATCTACAAGATAAAGTAAAGATTACAACACTCTCTTCACACAAACTGGGTATCTAATGTACTCTGACCCTTGAACAGGACTTTGTACCATATTTACATTGTCCATTACTAAGATAAGCTTTCTGCAAACACAGTACATATACTAGAACACAAACAAGGTGAAATAGGAACACTGCATGTACTAATATACTAAACTAAAAGTTTTTATCAACTCTAAAAAATCTTTAGAAAATAAAAACAAGTTGGCAAGAACATTAATAATAACCAATTTGCAGTGAGTAAAATAGAAAAAATGTCATCTTTAACTTCAAAATCGATGACAAATTAATTTTTACAAGCTCCACACAGCTAGAAAAGTCAAGAATGAAAGATTATTACATAATTGAAAAGTGAAGTGTCTAAAAAGTTTATGTCTTAGTTCAATGCCCCAAAGGGTACACCTTTCTAAGCCTTAACATAAGTAGCTAACAGGTAAAATGGGATTACTATAAATGTGTAGAAACTCAAAATGGAACCTGCTCAGTAAAAGGATGAGATATTATGATACTAATTTGTTCAGTATGCCCTTTATATCAATGATTCTAAATATACTACCTCTCATCTTATTTCTGACACATTTTACACACTTTAAGATACACCTCAGTTAACATGAAGAGGCAATAAAACCTATAACCACAATCTTTCAGTCTCTAAAAAGCTATACACAAGAAAGAAAATCCTATTTGGTCACACCCAAAAAATGTTATTTTCATAATAAAATAAATTTTTGAACATACTCACCTGGTAGTTATATATATAGCTGACGTCAGGGACGTAAGCTATATATATAACTACCAGGTGAGTTAGATGTTTAAAAATTAACTGTTTGAATCATCAAGGCTGTCCCCACATTATGCTTCCCTAGACCATGCTTCTTTTCATGCACATACCAGGTACAGTTTTTGCTTATCTTCAGAGTATCATTCTATAACTGGCATTAAATCAACTCACTCTTCTATCCACACAAAGGCTGCCAAGAATATAATCATGTTTCTTCTTGAAGCAAAATGAAGTTTTCATATTAAAACTAATATTGTAATACTTACCTGAACACCTAAATTAGTGCTGGTCAGTGACCAGGGCTAATTCAGGGAGTGTATTGCAAAAATAACATTTGAATACCCTAGACAATGGTTGATAATTCTTTTACCTCACAAAAATTTTTATCAATTAACAGAAAGTGACTATTTCACAAGCAGTTGAAGTTATGCCTTAAGGATTGGGACAGAATTTAATGGCAACCAGAAAGTACCAAATTCTCCCAAGAAACTGAAAAAACTGCAAATAAAAGAATAATTAAGAAATAATCATAAACACCAATCACAGAAGATTCTCCTAGCAGCTATTTGAAAACATCTCTGTCATGCTGATTCTACCTATTCTCATCGTTGATATGGGATTTCAGCCAGTTATCTAAACAGAAGATACTGCTCACATTCAGACATCAACAGCAACCATCTCCAAAAAATGTCATAGCCAATCTACTGAGCAGTAGCTATCATCTATACTGTGAGCTATTAGTTATCCAAGTGAATCCCAAAGTTCAGTAGTGCAATACATTATGTACTTTCCAATCCTTGCTGGACTTTACATATTATTATTTACTGGAAAAAAAAAAAAAATGCAATACGCAGGCAAGACAAATTGGAACCATGCAAAAGTGATACATAACACCATAGAGCACCTGACAGGACTTATATCGACGTCGAAGTACTTAACTGGCCTTGAATTGCTGTTCTTCTACCCTTGTCTTCTTAATACACAGCATCAGAAGTAAAGACAAACTCTGTATAAAACTATGGTTTGTATGCTAGTATGAATTCAAGTTAAGGAAATTTGGATTCTTACATATCCATTTGGAAAGTACATTATAAAATAAAGTTCATTCAAAGAGATGATTTGTTTATAGTTTGTGTAAAAATGCAATAAATGACTGTGTTTTTTATTTTTACAAAATAAGTTAACACCACCATCACCAATCCCAATCCTCATAAATGAAAGCCAAACCTTTAAACAAATAAACTACTGTCAGTGCTATAAAATTAACAGCAGCTACTTACATTGAAAGCCATTTACCAAGCATAAGAAATGTGTTTTAAAAGCTCAGCAGTGACCAATTCAGCATGCTATACTGCACCTAATGCAAAGGAACAGCTCTTTTCCAGAGAACATGTTGCTGATTAGTATATACCTAATGTTACCCACCACCACTGCAGCTACATTTCAGATGATCACATACAGATAACCTGAAATAAAAACATCAAGAGTTACCTTCTACTACCCTTTTAATATGAGAATAAAAAACTGTTCCTCAAGATTTGTTTCACACATACAAACAGTTGCTATAAATTAGCTTTCTTCACTATACCTTCACTATAAAATGTCTCATTTGCCAAATAAGCAAACAAGGTTTTGCATTCAGATAAGACCTAACGTAAGCCGAGTTCCCCTCACTCTTTCCTTTAAAGGAGAGCACTGACAGTGCTGCACTCCACAAAAAAAAAAATTCACAAAATATAAAATTTTAAAAGTAACTTTGACTTCTACTAGGTCTACAAACCAAAGCCTATTACAGTATATAATATTCCTCAGCACAAACTGAGAACGGTCGCTGATGCTCAGTATCACAGTGGTTAAGTAGTGATAGTCAGATGTGTGTGTGTGTGTGTTGGGGGGGGGGGGGAGGGGGGTTTAGCCCCAACTCACCTGATTGTTGCTCGAACAAAATGTGGAGCATAAGTCTGAAGGTAGCTAACATCTGGGTCAGTCATAAACTAATGGATTTAGATGATAGCTTTACCAGTCTCCAAACCTAATGATTGGTGAGACCTCTTCACATGAGGGTGGCAGGAATGTTGTGCTAAGGTAGAATCTCCCTCAGCACTGCTGAGAGAAGAGATATGACATTTTTATAATAATATAAAGTTTCACTTATACTTACCCGGTGGTTACATATAGCTGTCGTCTCCTGACGTCACGGCAGAATTGAAAATTCGCGGTAGCGCTAATGGTTTGACAGGTGATCCCTCTACTCCCGCCCTCTACGGGTACCGGGAACCATTCCAACCATTAATCAGAAGTTTCATGCCTACCTGTCCATATGAGGGGAGGAGGGCGGGCTTCGTTATGTAACCACCGGGTAAGTATAAGTGAAACTTTATATTATTATAAAAATGTCATTTTCACTTATATAACTTACCCGGTGGTTACATATAGCTGATTGACACATTTAGGTGGTGGGACAATGGCAGCTAAAATAACGTTGGAATTATCCGAAGATATAGGTTCCTTACCTTTAAAGACCGCTGACTCAGTGGTTACTGCCTCTGTAGTCTGCTGGCCTTTATTGTACCGACAGGGATCAGGACTCTATGGATCCGTGCGTTCATGGACACAATAATAAGTACTTGCCGTTGAGGACGTGACCGTAACGGACAAGACTATAATGCCCCTGCTCAGGGCGCAGTACAAATCACCACAAAAATACAATGAAAAACGAGGGATCACCACAACCGTTTAAGAAATACACCAGACATTAAAAGACTGAAAGATACTCAAAAAACTCCCTGTATCTTCAGACAACCTTAAAAATACAAAAAAACATAATCAAGGAGAAAAGTTAGTGAGGATGGGATACATCCTTCTCTCCCTCACCCAATACCGTGTCAGTCACCATGAATGGCCCCAATGTACTGCAATTTTCATATGTGGTTTGCAAATCTGTCAGATAATGAGATGCGAAGACAGAATTGCTTCTCCAATATGTAGATTTAATGATGTCTTTCAAAGACAGATTACTACTAAAGGCCATAGACGTAGACACTGCTCTAATTTCATGAGCTTTGACTTTAAACACTTTGATATCTGAGTCCTGACATTGTCCGTGTGCCTCAGAAATCAAATTCCTTAAAAAGAAGGAGAGCGCATTTTTAGAAAGAGGACGAGAAGGATCTTTCACTGAACACCACAGGTTATCCACTCTTACCTCTTATACCTTTGGTCCTTTGCACATAATGTCTAAGTGCTCTCACTGGACAGAGAAGACATTCAGGCTCATTAGGCCCCACTAACTCTGAAATTGTTCTTATAGAGAAAGAACGAGGCCAAGGACGTGAGGGATTTTCATTCTTAGCCAAAAACCCCAGCATTGATGAGCAAATGGCATTGCCCTTAGCGAATCCAACTCTCTTATCAATAGCATGCAGCTCACTGATTCTTCTAGCTGATGCTAAAGCACAAAGAAAAAGGGTCTTCCTGGTCAGATCTCTAAAAGAACTAGAGGAGATCGGTTCGAATCTATCTGACATCAGCCATTTAAGAACTACATCCAGGTTCCAAGCTACTGTTCTTGACTCCTTTGTCTTGGTCGTCTCAAAGGAACGAATCAGGTCTGAGAGGTCTTGATTATTAGAAATGTCTAATCCTCGATGTCTGAACACAGAAGACAACATAGCTCTATAACCCCTAATCGTTCTGGGTAGAAAGCTTCTTTCTTCTACGAAGAAAAAGAAGGAAGTTAGCTAACTGAGCTATAGAGGTCTTAGAAGACGAAATTCCTTCTTCTTTGCACCAAGCTCTGAATTGGACCCACTTAGCTTGGTACACTCGATCAGAGGATTCTCTTCTGGGTCTAACAATAGCCCTTGAAGCTCTCTTTGAAAATCCTCTCTTTCTGAGGAGATGCTCGACAGTCTAATGCGGACTAGTCGAAGAGCGGACAAGTTGTGATGGAAACCTCAGAAAGTGGGGCTGTCTGAGTAGATTCCATTCCTTAACGGTAACTCTCTCGGAAAGTCCGTCAACAGCAGTAGTAGATCCGGAAACCATTCCCTGGCCGGCCAAAAGGGGGCTATCAGAGTCATCCTGACGTTCTGATGACCTCTGAACTTTGCCAGAACTAATCTTATCATTTTGAAAGGTGGAAAGGCATACAGATCCAGATTTGACCAGTCCAGAAGCATGGCATCCACTGTAAACGCCTCCTCATCTGGAACTGGGGAGCAATACAGTGGTAGACGAGCTGGTCTTGTTTGTGGCGAAGAGATCCAACTGAGGACATCCCAAATCCCCCCCAAAGCTTCCTTGCATATTTGAGGATGTAACGTCCACTCTGTGGAGAGGACTTGTCCTCTCCTGCTGAGAATGCCGCCTTTACATTCTTTCGAGCCTTGAATAAATCTTGTGCTCAAGACAACCTTGTTCTCTTTCGCCCAAAATGAGTAGGTATCTCGCCGCCTCGCACGAGAGAACGAGTGTGTCCCCCCTGTTTTTTATGTAAGAGAGAGCCGTGGTGTTGTCTGCTTGAACCAGCACCACTTTCCCTCTTACCTCTGTCTGTGAAGGGATTAGAGCCAAATGAATCGCTTCAACTCTTTTAGATTTATGTGCCAGCTTCTCTGATGAATCTGCCAAAGTCCCGACACTTCCTTTCTCCCCAGAGTAGCTCCCACCCTTTGTCCGATGCTGTCTGACAAAAGCGTAGTAAGGTTGGGGCTCAACTGGCTTAGAGACAAGCCTTCCTCTAGCCTTCCTTCTGATTTCCACCAAAGTAGGTCCTGTTTGATTCCTTCCGAGATGGGGAACACGAAGGAGTCTGGGAACTTCTTCCTTTGCCACTTCTGCTTCAAGTAAAATTGAAGTGGTCTCATGTTGAGCCTGCCCAGACTTACAAATTGCTCTATTGAAGCCAAGGTTCCTAAAAGGCTCATCCACTGATTCGCCGAGCAAGTTTGTCTGACGAGAAATTCGTCTATTTTGTTCAGGCAAGAGTCGATCCTTTGGTGAGACGGAAAAGCCTGAAAAAGAACTGAATTCAGTCTCACTCCTAAATAAACTATCTCCTGAGAAGGAGTGAGACATGACTTTTCCTTGTTTACTAACAAACCTAGGCTTTCCGTCATCCTTAAAGTCTTTGTAGGTCCTCCACACACTTCTGTCTGGACCTTGCCCTGAGAAGCCAATCGTCTAGATACATGGATATTCGTATCCCGTCTAGATGAAGCCACTTTGCTACTGACGACAGAACTCTGGTGAACACTTGTGGAGCTGTCGACAGGCCGAAGCAGAGGGCCCTGAACTGATAAAGCGGCCCTGGAACACGAATCTCAGGAATCTTCTCGATTCCGAATGAATCGGAATATGAAAATAAGCGTCCCGAAGGTCTATGGAAACCATGCAATCTCCAGGATGAAGCGCTGCTAATACCGATTGGTCGTTTCCATAGAAAACTTCGTCTTCAGGACAAAAAGACGTTCAGGGCACCTGACGTCCAACACCGGTCTCCAACCCCCCGTGGTCTTCTTTACCAGGAAAAGGCGATTGTAAAACATCCTGGTTCCTGCGGAGAGTCCACTAACTCTATGGCCCTCTTTGCCAGTAAGGCGAGAACTTCTTGATGGAGGGCAGCAAATTTTCGGAGTTCTCCGAGTAGGCTGACAAATTCACAGGAAATTCTGTGAGAGGGGGGTGCTGATGAACGGAATGGTGTATCCTTCCTTCAGGACCTGGACTGTCCAAGGATCCGCTCCGAGATGAAACCAGGTCTGCCAGAAAAGGTGTAATCTGGCTCCTACTGCTGTGTGGAGGACTACGGGCCTACTTCTTGATGGAAGAGGGAGTGTTTTAGAATAGGCTCTACCTCTCCCACGAAAACCTGGAGGAAGATCGAAACGGGAGCTCTCCCCTCGAAATGGTTTAGGAGCTTCCGTGGAGGGAGCACTCCGAGAAGCAGAAAGAACCGGAGCTATCTTCCTGGGCTTCTTCACTGACTGTGATAAAAGATCCTGGGTCGCTTTCTGTGTTAAAGATTGAGCGATCTCGCTCACAATCTCTTGCGGAAAAAGGTGTTTCTTGTCCAAAGGAGAGAAGAGCAAGGCAGACTTCTGGTTCGATGAAACCCCTTTCGACAAGAAGGAGCACCAAAGCTGTCTCTTCTTCAACACTCCAGATGCGAAAATGGCAGCGAGCTCCGAAGCTCCATCACAGATGCCTTTATCGATACAATCCAGTACCGAGGCAAAATCCTTCAACTGCTCCTCCGAAAGTCCAAATGACTTGACTTCCTGGCCAGCGAAGCAATGGCCCAATCCAGGAAGCTAACAACTTCGAAAAACACGGAAAACACTCTTGCAAAGATGCTCCAGTTCATTTGTTGAAAAGAAAATCTTAGCAGTATTAAGGGCTGCTCTGCGGGAAGAGTCCACGAGAACTAGAAAAGTCTCCCTGAGCGGAGGCAGTCACACCCAGGGAAAAAACTTCTCCAGTGTCATACCAGACACGGGCTCCTTGACGAAAGTCTCGAAGGGGGAAGACAAAAAAAAACACCTTTTTCCCCTGTTCCCTCTTCTCCAAAAGCCAAGCGTTAACTTTCTTGACTAGCTTCTTAGCCGAAATCGAGAGGACGAGACGCAACCGATTTTGCCCGAACGAGGACGAGGAGTTCAGGCTTACTGTCCTTTTTTCACTGCGAACTAGGAGAAACTGGAACGGAAGGTGCAAAAGAATCTCCAAAGTTTTGTCACGAAGGATCGTAAAAGGAGTTTTATACCCCGACAAATGCTTGTCTTTTTCTGTAAGTCCTTCTCTTTTTCTTCCTCCCAAATCCGAAGCTTCCTTCGACGAAACTGGCGAGCATTCCACTCGGAAGAGGAATCCTGTTCGGCGAAGTCACCCCTGACGCGTCCGAGGAGGGTGTGAGAAAGCAGGAGAAGACGTTCTCTGAGCCTGTACTGAGAGCGTATCCGGGTGGCTGAGCTGGCGGCTGCGTTGGCGGCTGAGCTGGCGGCTGCGTTGGCGGCTGAGCTGGCGGCCGCGCTGGCGGCTGAGGTGGCGCTCGAGCGAGAGCCTGACGTGGCGCCATAGACGGAGTCAGGAAAGGAAAAGGAGTCCGACCAGGCGCCTGAAGTGGGTCTGAAGAGGAGTCACATGGAGAGTCTGAGCCTGAAGAGGCGACTGCAAAGGAGCCTGCGAAGAGGACCTGCACAGTAGTCTGCGGAAGTGTAGGCGGTCGGGAGCCCCATTCGGGGACGAAAGAGACTTGCCAAAAAGCTCCAAAAATACTGCCTAACTTGGCATTCATCTGTTCAAACACTGAAGGTTGAGGATCCACCGACGTAGAAGGCGCGGGAGGTGTAGAAGGATGATCCACAAACACGTCTGGAGCCGCAGGAGTTATCGCTTGAGAGAAGGGCGATAAATCGAAACCGCCGGAGAAAAAGCTTCAGGCTCCTCCCAAAAACTACAAGAAGGTTCGGCAGCCGCCACCTTCTTGGGAACCGCAGCAGGCGAAAACATCGCGCGACCTTTTCAGCGGTCTAGAAGTCTTATTACGCCAACCTCTATAAGAGGAAACATCTGAACTAGAGTCACTTGACGAAAAAAACACTTCCTCGCAACACCTTTCCAATGGTGAGCGACAGCATCCTGGGATACGGCTACAGGATTGCTTGGGGAGGGGGCGGCTGCTCGGGAGCAGGTCCCGCTCGCCTCCCTTCGGTTTTCGGCATGCCTCCTCCCAGGATCTGGGGAGTTTGACAGGGGGCCTAGACCTAGGAGAAAACGAACGGGCTGAACAACCACCTCCTCCACTACACTTGCACTAAGGTAATTTATCACATTAACTACCACTTCTTGCACTGTCTCACCCATTTTCTGCATAGTGGTGAGGAAAGAGACAAATTTCGAGTCCATATCAGCTCGTAATACTGACACGGGATCGGGATCGGGAGATACAGATTCGAGGGCAGGAGCAACCACTACGGGGTAATAGGAACAGGATTAATAGAATTCAGAGGAATATCCTGGCTACTCACTAACTTAGAAGAAGATCTCTGTGAAGCCTTTCTGATTCTATCTTTTTCTAACTTTCTCATATACTTCCCAGTGCCTTCCACTCTGAGATGTTAGAGACTTACATTCTTCACACGTATTCTCAAAAGAACATTCACGTCCCTACAACTAACACAAGTAGAATGAGGATCAAAGTGAAGCTTTAAGAAGTCTAGTCTTACACCCACTACTACACACCCTATAACTGAACAGAGCCGGTGTCAGACATCGTGAAGAATCAAAATAATTCCATAAAAAGGACAACAATATCAAAACCAAAAATAACTATAGCGCTAGCAAAAAGATCAGTAAATCAAGGTACATCACCAAAAGGAGAAAACCAAGATGATCAAATCCAAAATTCCAACCTGCAAGAGGAACCGTGTTACCGGGTTCCGACGGCAGGAACTTCTGATTTATGGTTGGAATGGTTCCCGGTACCCGAGGTAGAGGGCTTTGGGAGTAGAGGGATCACCTGTCAAAACCATTAGCGCTACCGCGAATTTCAAATTCTGCCGTGACGTCAGGAGACGACAGCTATATGTAACCACCGGGTAAGTTATATAAGTGAAAAAAAGACTTGGGAACCACTCTGCTTGGGGCCACAAAGGAAATACTAGGGTCATCCTGAGATTCTTGGAACTCTTAACCTACTCTGTTCAGAACATGAAGGATCAGGCAGAATGGAGGAAGGGCGTAAAATGATATTGTTAGTATACCAATAAAGTTTGTGTTACATACTTACCCACCGGCAGATATATACTTAGCTATAGTCTCTGACGTCCCGACAGAATTCAAAACTCGCGCCACATGCGGGACAGGTAGGTCAGGTGACCAGCCCACTCCCGCCGCTGGGTGCGGACTAGGAACCATTCCCGTTTTCTAATCAGATTTTTCTCTTCCACCTGTCTCCTGAGGGGAGGCTGGGTGGGCCATTAATCGTATATATCTGCCGGGTAAGTATGTACAAAACTTTATTGTATACTAACAATATCATTTTTGTACATGCAACTTCCCCGGCAGATATATACTTAGCTGATTGACACCCTTGGTGGAGGGCAAGAGACAGTACATAATAAATATTTATGAATATAAAAACGGGGAAACAACATACGTTGAGGTATATTAAAAAACCAACCTGGTTCCTACCTGATATGGAAGAAAACTTCATTGATACTGTCTATGAGTCTGCTTGCACCAGAGTTCAGAGAGGATGAGACCTACGACTGATAACCGTTTCGGATCATGCCAATGGGGGGCTTAACCGCTTACATGGCAGAGCCTTTTCTTGGATCGTACCAATGGGGGCTGACCCACTTACATGGCAGAACCTTGACCTGTATCATACCAACGGGGGCGCTAACCCTCTACATGATAGAGCTTTAAGTAACTAAGACAACTACAAGGAGCATAACAACCAATCCCGACCACTGGACCACACTCAACATGTTAGAACTACGATTTGAAAGGGGTCAAACTCCTGCCACCTCTTTCAATCGACCAAATAAATGCACCAAAAACCCATTAAAAACCCTAACATAATAAAACTAAACAAAAGGATTGGGTTCAGCTCCCTGTCCCAGCAACGAATCCGCAGATACGTAAGCTCCTAGAGTAAAGCATTTATCATACGTCACTTGAATGTCTCTCAAGTAATGAGATGCAAAGACTGAATTGCATCTCCAAAAAGTTGAATTCCTCGAGAGTCTGGTATAAACAAGTTCTTGTGGAATGCTAAAGAGGTAGCGACTGCTCTTACCTCGTGAGCTTTAACTCTAAAGGATCGGTCCAGTTGTTCTTCTTTACACGCTAAAATGGGCTTCCTTTTTGATACATCTTTGATGAAGAAACGCCTGAGCATTTTTTGAGATCTGTCTTTTGGGATCCTCTAATGAGCACCATAAACTATCCTTATTCCCCTTCAGTTTGTTCTTCCTTTCTAAGTAGAACTTAAGGCTTCTAACTGGGCAAAGAGCCCTTTCTTGTTCTGTTCCCACTAGGGACGAAAGTCCTTTACCTCGAAGGTTCTAGGCCAAGGTTTCGATGGGTTTTCATTCTTCGCCAGAAACAGTGGTTTGAAGGAACAAAACGCCGAGTCGTCCGAAGCCAACATTATGCTCTAAGGCTTGTAGCTCCGCTTACCCTTTTTGCTGAGCTAGCACGACCAGGAATAACGACTTCCTTGTTAAATCTCTAAACGTAGCCTTACGTGGAGGTTCAAATTTGGGGGGTCATCAAGTACTTTAGGACCACCATCCAGGTTCCAACTTGGGTGCTCTAATGATTTTAGTCTTTGACGTCTCGAAAGATCTAATCAGATCATGTAGATCTTTGTCTTCTGAAATGTTAAGGCCTCTATGCCTGAAGACTGACGAAAGCATACTTTTATAGCCTTAATCGTAGCGACTGCTAGATTACCTTTCTCCTTCAAGTAAAGGAGGAAATCAGCTATATCTGTCACAGAGGTACTGGAAGAGGATATTTCTGAGTTTCTACACCATCTGCGAAAACACAATCCCACTTCGACTGGTAGACTCGAATATAGATGGCCCTCCTTGCTCTTGCGATAGCTTTCGCAACTTCTCGAGAAAAAACCTCTCGTTTCTGACCTCCAAGTGCCATTCGATAGTCTGAAGGCAGTCAGAACGAGAGCGGGCAGGTTTTGTTGATACCTGTCGAAGTGGGTTGTTTGAGAAGATCGCTCCTGTTTGGGAGAGATCTCGGAAAGTCTACTATCCATCCCAGTACCTCTGTGTACCAGTTTTGCGCTGGCCAGAACGGGGCTATGAGTGGCAGTTTGGCTCCCTCTGCTGCTGCAAATTTTCTTACCACTTCTGATACGATCTTGAACGGTGGAAAAAGCATATCGTCTATTCCGGACCAATCGAGGAGAAGGCCGTCACAGCAACCGCCCATTCTTGGGTCGGCGATCCGGGGAGCAGTAATTTTCCAGCCTGTTGTTCCAATGGGTGGCAAATAGATCTTATATTTGGTCTCCCCTAGAGGTTCCATAGTCTGTTGCATACCTCTTGATGCAAGGTCCATTCTGTAGGCAGTACTTGGTCCTTCCTGCTCAGAAGGTCGGCTCTTACATTTTTCTCCCCTTGAATGAATCTTGTCAGGAGAGTGATCTTTCTCTCTTTTGCCCAAAGCAGTAATTCTTTTGCCTTGCCTTTTCGTAAAGGGAGAACGAGTGCGTCCCTCCTTGCTTCCTGATGTAAGCTAAGGCTGTTGTATTGTCCGTTTGATCTGCAGGACCTGAACTGACCGATCTGAGCCTCGAAGTGTATGAGAGACAGGTGAATCGCTGTCAATTCCTTTAAATTGATGTGCCAGGACTACCTGTTCTCCCCCCCGCCAGGTGCATGACACTTCTCTCGTCCTAGAGTGGCTCCCCACCCCCACCCGAATCTGAGGCGTCGGAATATAACACTAGCCGAGGGTTCGGAAACGTGAAGGGGATACTCCTTCGTTGAGGTCGGCACGGATTCATCCGCCAAAGAAGGTCCTCCTTTATCTTCTTCGAAATCTGGAAGGAATCGGACAGATTTGGGACCTCTGATCCCAATGTTCTCTAGGTAGAACTGTAAAGGCCTTAGGTGAAGCCTTCCTAGAGAAATGAACTGTTCCAACAAGGAAAGGTCCCCAGAAGACTCATCCATTCCCTCACGGAACTTGTTCTTTCTCTCAGGAAGGTTGCTACTTTTTCCAAGCAGCGGTTCTGTCTTTCCTGTGATGGAAATTACATGAAAAACCGAGAATCCATCCCAATCCCCAGATAAACAATGTTTTGCTGGGAATCATCTGGGATTTCTCGAGCTTTACTAACAGTCCCAAGGACTGTGTCAACTCAATGTCAGATTAAGTCCTCCAGACATCTGACTCGCGACTGTGCTCGTATCAGCCAATCGTCTAGATACAAGGAAATTCGAATCCCTTCGAGATGAAGCCAGTGCGCCACATTTTTCATCATCCTGTGAAACACTTGAGGGGCTGTTGAGAGTCCGAAGCATAGGGCCCGAAATTGAAAAACTTTCCTTGAGCATAAACCTGAGGTATTTCCTGGAAGACGGGTGTATTGGCACGTGGAAATACGCATCCTGCAGGTCCAGGGATACCATCCAGTCCCCTGGATGAAGGGCTGCTAAAAAAAACGAGGATGTCGTCTCCATCGTGAACTTCCTCTTTGCTACGAACACGTTCAGGGCGCTCACGTCCAGAACTGGCCTCCAACCTCCTGAACTTTTCGGAACCAAGAACAGGCGATTGTAAAACCCCTGAGAAGAGAGATCTTTACTTCCTCTATGGCTTCCTTGCAAAGCATCTGCTCCACGAGATGTAGAAGGGCTTGTTTCTTGACAGAGTCCTTGTAATTTGCTGTCAACTCCCTTGGAGTTGTAGTCAAGGGAGGAGGTTTTTTCCCTGAAGGGGATTAAGTATCCGTTTCTTTAGGATGGATAGGGACCAGGCATCGGCAATTTCTGTGCCCAAGTTTTGTAAAAGTTTAGAAGCCTGGCAACCACTTTTGTCCTGGAGGGACAGCAGTCGCATTGTTCTTGACGAACAGGCCTTCAGAAGACCTTCTCTTCTTCGATCGTCTACTTCTAAGAGAGGATCTAGGGGCGGACCTTCCCCGGAAAGGGCTGCTGGAAGGGAAACTTTCTCCTTCTCGTTACCTGAAACAGTAGGTTTAAGCCTTTTAGCCGACTGGGCCAACAGGTCCTGTGTGGCCTTTCTGATAAGGTCCTCGAAATATCCTTCACGATTTCCTGAGGAAAGAGGTGACTAGAGAGGGGCGCGTACAAAAGGGAGGATCTCTGAAGAGGCGAAACAGATTTCGTTAAGAAGGAGCTAAACACTGCCCTCTTCTTCAAAATACAGGATCCAAAAAGGGATGCAACCTCATTG
Organism: Macrobrachium nipponense; assembly: GCF_015104395.2. NCBI lineage: Eukaryota > Metazoa > Arthropoda > Malacostraca > Decapoda > Palaemonidae > Macrobrachium > Macrobrachium nipponense. The sequence goes on from NC_087216.1 coordinate 344,644, forward strand.
GAGCCATCCATAACCGCCTTGTCCAGGCAAGTTAACACGCTACCCCAACTCCTCCATGCTAACGAAGTCTGGGTCTTGAGACTTCTTGGCTAATTGTCCTAAAGGCCCAGTCCAAAAATTAAAATTAAAGGTCTTCAAAGAGTCTTGAACAGGCCCCTTGATGAGATGATCTACCTCACACATCCCCCAAGAGGCTTTTGCAGATTGTGAGAGCGTGTCTTGACGAATCCACCAGGGCGGAAAAGTCCGTGTCTGAGGACGAAGGGAGTCCCAGGCCCATCGGCTGGTTGGTGGCATACCACATACCCAGTTTTCCCGTCAGCTTGGAAGGAGGACAAGCGAATACCGTCTTCCCCGCTTCCTTTCTCGATCTGAGCCAGCTCTCAAGACTCTTAAGAGACTTTCTCATAGAAAGAGTAGGGGTCATCCTGACGAAGGAGGGGGACTTCGACAGTTTCGTTACTGGATAACAAAGACCCTGGAGAAGGGGGATCCGACGGGCGTAGAGAGTCTCCAAACACTTGCAACAAAGGAGAGAAGCTAGTCTCGGTATAGTCAGAAACGGTCCTGCATCTTTGGGGATTTCTTCCTGTTCCGAAACTTCTTCCAACGGAGCTGCAGGAGAAGAGGGCTTCCCACCCAGGCGAAGATACCTAATGAGGAGGAAGACATTCTTCCCCTTTCCTGGAGTTCGATCCGGAGAAAGATGCCTCTTTCTCTCACGATTCCTATCTGAAGGAGAGTCAAGATCCACTTGTTGGATATTATCCGAATACTTGCTCCTATCCTCCTTCCTGCATGCGTCTGGAGTTTCCTAGTTTCTAGGAGCTTGACAGGAGAGCTCGCTTGTGTGAGGCCTATTGGAGACCCCCCTATACTCGGGCTTCTGATCTGCTCCTTGCGCCTGCCAGGAGAGGCGCTTGCGTCCTGGATAAGGCGCCTTGTGAGGCGAAGAGCGCCTGACGAGGAGAAAGGAGAACGCCTTGTTCCTGGCGCCAGAAGGAGAGGCGCTTGCGTTCCGGGTGGAGGGCGCCAAGGGCCCAAGAAGGAGAGGCGCTTGCGTCCTGGTGAGGGCGCCTGGGCCAAGAAGGAGAGGCGCTCGGGCTGGTAGGGCCGCCTGGGCCAAGAAGGAGAGGCGCTTGCGTCCTGGTGAGGGCGCCTGGGAGGCGAAGAGCGCCTGCGAGGAGAAAGGAGAACTCCTTGCTCCTGTCGCCAAGTAGAAGAGGCGCTTGCGTCCTGGTGAATGCTCCTAGAAGGCGAATAGCTCCTTTGATCCTGGTCCAGTAGGAGAGGCGCTTGATTCTCTCCTAGACCTCCTGGGAGGCGAAGAGCACTTGTCAAAATCTTGGTGCCTACTCGGCGAGACTCTTGAGTCCTTAGAAGGATATCTATAAGATCCTAAAGGCTCCTGATTTCTGGGCACTTGCCAGAAGGAGAGGGTTGTTCCTTCGAAGATCGTCTGGAGGATGAACGAATGCTCCTACCTTCTTGAGGACTCTGAAAAGAGAGAGGGGCTCTCTTCTCTCCCGGAGTGCTTAGACGAACGAATTCTCTCACAAGAGATCCGCGAATGATCAGACAGAAGGAGGCTCTCAGGCTCCTGGTACTTGTCAGGAGAGGCGCAAGCGCCTCGAGAAAAACTCCTGGGAGAACTCTTCCTCGAAGGGAGTTTTTCGATCAGTGCGCTTAGAAGGAGAGGACATTACGATTCAGGTCGTAAGCAACTGAAGAAGGTTTCGCTGGGCGGACGAAAACCTTCAGGCGAGGAGCGTCTGCTGGCGCCAGAGCTACTATCTGAGGGTCTCCTAACTGAACTCTGATGGGAAGAGAAACGCCTTCTTCCGAGAAGAGCCTTCTGAAAGAACTCCTACCAAGGCGGGACAACTGCTGCTGGAAGTCCTACCAAAACTTCCTTCGTCTTATAAGCAAAACCTTCGGAGAAGAGTCGGAGATCTCGGAGCTCTCTTCTTACGAGCAGGAGAATACTCCGGAAAGGTTCAGGACTGGAATGAAATGCAAAGTTTCGCTTGCTGTGCGTCTTCCAGGCTCTCTTAAGAGGGCGCGACTTAGAGGCAGAACTCCAGCCTCTTCTTGGAGACGAAGAGTCCGAGTCAAAAAGCACTTCCTGAGGACGCTTTTTTTTTGCAATAGCTGTCCTTGGCAGCCTGGGAAGCGGCTACAGGATCTGACCGAAAGGGACGCTGACCGTTGGAATACTTCTACATCCCCCTTGGCAGGGGCTTCGACATTCCTCCTCCCTTGGTCATGGGAGTCTGAAAGAGGTCTAGGCCTAGGAGCAATGCGGAGTCAGTCAGACGCCCCCTCCACTTCACTGGGGACACTGCACAAAATCATGCACACGTCACTGCGCTTACCTGTACCTTCATCGCTTGCAGTTGCGATTTTAAGTTGATTATAGAGGCTCTCATTGCAGCCATTCCGTAGACGCATCCACAGGTTCGCTGTTGGGGGAAGGGGCTGAAACCAAACTATGAGCAGGAGAATTAACAGAAGAGTTAGGAGCTACTTCCTGCTCAATAGAGCAGGATCTACTCGAGCTTCTGATGGAAGCCCTCCTAACTCTGTCTTTCTCAAGTTTTCTTACATAAGCAGCCAAGTTCTTCCATTCAACCTCCGTCAAACTCTCACATTCAAGACAGGTATTAGTTGCAGAACAATCATTCCCCCTACATTTTTTACAGACCGTGTGAGGATCCACCGAAGCTTTCGGTAGCCTCACCTTACATTCCTCTTTCGTACACACTCTAAATACAGGTACCACGTCAGACATTTTAAAGAGTATCCAATCCAAAATCCAAAAAACGGTCCACGATAAGCGTTGTTGTTGCTACCGGCGACAGAAAAAATCTGATTAGAAAACGGGAATGGTTCCTAGTCCCGCCACCCAGCGGCGGGAGTGGGCTGGTCACCTGACCTACCTGTCGCGTGTGCCGCGAGTTTTGAATTCTGTCATGACGTCAGAGACTATAGCTAAGTATATATCTGCCGGGGAAGTTGCATGTACAAAACTCAGGTTGTCACAAGTATGCGGAAGGGAGTCCTCCGCCCCAGCGAACAGGTCTGGGACCACTCAGCAGTAGACCTCTAGCTTCCTGTTGAACTGTGTAGTAAAGAAGTCTAACATGGGTCCTCCCCCAGTAGACAGAAGAGGTGATAGGATTACCCAATGGGATGTCCTATGATAAGATGCTCTATGAAGATACATGCTAAGTAGCCTGCTGTCAAAGGAATTTGCACTGTAGACAGAGATGTCCTTGCACTGCCATCAGGGGAGATGTCCTACGAGGAGATCCCCCGTGATGACATAAGATCAGTATGCTACCCAACAGAGATGTCTTGTGATGGCAGGACACTGACCTCACCCCTCCATGGTGACAGTCCTAAGCAACATAAAGCAACACTAAAGAGGACCTTAATTCCTGCAGAGACAAGTATATATCCAAGTATAACCAGTCTGGTTATACTTGGATATATAAAGCTAGGTTAAGTTAGGAATTGTACCCAACCTAATGTAACTCAATCCCAAACTCTTGAAGAATGGGAAAAGGGTGAAGTATTTAGTTTATGTTGTCAAGCTAATGTTCATCCCAAATAAGAAAATAAACACAAGTGCTTCCAATGGGCCATATATGAAGCAAATCTAGTTCTGTAACTTATTGCAAATTTTCTTTTACAAATGACCCACATGAAAAGACTGATTAACTGAATAAATTGAAGTAAATGGCGAGATAGTATATGATTTGTAACATTGGTCAGGTCCATATACAGACACCACCCTTACAAACATTCAGATACAAACTAACAAGATCAGAAATTAAAACTGTGTTCAGAGCACTCCCTTTCACCACACGAGTTCAAATATTGTTCTGCAAGCCTAATCTATAAAATACAGAACTGTGTGTATACTGTGAATTGTGTTTTAGGATAAAGAAACGTACAGTACTGCATTGACTTCATCATACTGTACTTGAATAGGTTTGAAGAATACAGTGACCAATCATAAACAATTCAACATACAAACAGACGTCTGGAACGAAACTCGTTTGTAAGTAGGGTGGTGTCTGTAAATCTGAAAACCAAAGCATGTTTTGGGCCAAGGAAAGTATGTGTGAGCAATAAGGATTAATACAAGTTAGCTACCCGTGGCATACATTCATTATGAAGATAGAATATAAAAAGACATCTAACTGATCCCCAAAGTGTTAATAAAGTAAACAAAAATCCCTAACATTTTAAAACAATCCAAACAACTTTTTTTTTTATATATATCAGCTGTGGCCTTCACTAATTGCTCTACAAACTACCTGACCAGGCAAGACATAAATTTAGCCTATTGCAGGCTTAGGCTAGCCTACATCTCGCATGATATGATTTAAAGAACCATAATCTAAGTGTATATTTTGGACTTAAAAATATAACTTTCCCATGCTTTAATGTATGCTTTGAACATTTCTGACATTTGTTTCATTGGCATAACCTACCACAACTAACCTAACCTCATCCAGGGTATGAAGTCCTTATCCTAGAGTATATGTATTAGGCTATTAGTTTGAAATCATTCAATAAACTTCTGGATGAGGATAATTCTACAGAAAAGCTCTGCGAGGCATGGTTTAGGAGCAGCCCCCTATGAATGAACTCAAAAATAATAAACAGAAAAAGTACTTGAAGTTGCTGCTATGAGCATCAGTCAAGAGTTGTCGCCCATCCAGGCAGCACACCGAGACCTCTACGCTCATCAAAGTAAATATTTTCTCCTAAACGACGAAATACTAATATAATTCAAGTGCTTTTTCTGGAAGTGGCTACATTCCAAGAGATGTGGCTGCTAATTCACCGCTTGGTCATTTACCCTTTATACACCTTTTCAATATTTTACTCATAAATTATAGTTATCTACATGTGGAACTCTTCTGTAGAAACACCATAATAAGTATATCTCCATGTGGAAAAAAAGTTAAGTGCGCCTTACTTTAACCATACCACTGAGCTCATTAACAGCTCCCATAGGGCTGGCAGAAGGATTAGATTTTTCTTTACACGGCTAGGAACCAATTGGTTACTCAGCAATGGGACCTACAACTCATTGTGGGATCCGAACCACATTATATCATGAAATGAATTTCTAATCCCCAGAAATAAATTCCTCAGATTCCCCGTTAGCGGCAGGCGGGTGGGAACTCAAGCTACCAGACTGGTATGTGAGTACACAACAGACTCGTCCAATGAGGAACTTATCTCCATGTGGAGTCTTCTGTATAATTACCAGAATAAGGATTATCAACAGGATTGATGTTCTTCTATTTCATTTCTTTTATGTTTTATCCCACCCAAAAACCCTGCTTTTCACATTTTTGGTCTTCTGAAGTGTAAAATATATAGTAGTAAGGGTAGGTAGGGTAAATGACCAAACGGGTACATAGCGGCCACCTCTCTCGGAACGCGGCCACTTCCCAAAAAAGCGCTTGAATTAGGGTAAAAAACCGCATGGTACAGGGGTGGACCATGTACGATCAATGTGTACAACCCCAAGAAAAGTACATTATAACGCGCCCTGACACTGGAGTAGAGGTCTTTAGCTCCGTTTCTCACCAACAACAAGTCGCGACTGATGCCCATCTCCGATGTCAGGACGCGTTATAATGTACTTTTTTGGGGGTTAGGTATTCACATTGATCGTACATGGTCCACCCCTGTACCATGCGGTTTTTTACCCTAGGTATGCCATTATTTCATAATTTAGGAGAAAAAACCCTTATTTGGAGAGGAACATAGAGGTCTCAGTGTGCTGCCGGGATGGGCCACAACTCCTGAATGATGCTCCTGGCAGAGAATAATGTACTTTTTCGGGAATGTTCCTCATTCCGGGATCGGTGGCCACTATGTTGATGCTCGGTCATTTACCCTATGGTCCACAAACTCTTACAAGTAGGCAACTCATTTACTGGGAAATGAAACTAAGTAGGTAGGTAGGTATTATCAGAAATGTTCAGAGCATATATTAAAACATGAGTAATAAAATGATATTTTAAGTCCAAAACGCGATAAGGATTTAGAGTAAAGTAACGCGAACCTGGGCTAACCATACTTTGGGCTGACAGGCTAAAAAAGAAAGAAAGAAATGACCACTGGCTAGGTATACGCCTGCTTACAATCTAGCTATGTTATTTCAGACTACAAAACTATGTACCTACAACAGTAAAACTTAAGTACCTATAAAGTAAGTTACGTACTTGTTGTCAACATCATTTTGTGTGGTTTGGACTACTGGTCTGGTGTTTAGGTATGACGTCTTGAAAATTGGCCCTGATACAGTAAACCAATACGTTTTTTATGCAAGTTTCTCGTATGTACTGACGTAGTAATGCTGGACGGTCGGATACAGTACAGAGAATGACTAAGGTTATTTCTTAAATAACTCGAAGGTCGTTCAGCTGGGGTGGTGGTGTCCCATCCCTACGGTCGTCTCTTCCCATATCCCGGGGACCCCACCCACGATTGTTTTTGTTTATTTCCTTCACTCTTCTTCTTCTGCCGTATATTTTGTACAACAAGGGCAACAAAAGTTAAACGCAAGAAAAGAGGTCACATAAAATTCAATTCAACTCAATGTCATCGTGATATTTTTACTTTCGCAATACGTGACGGTTAATAGTTTTGACGTTGTAAGCGTTTATGTATAGACAGCAAGTGCATGACTTAGTGCCGAGATTTTTTTACTGACATTACAGAAGAGAATCTGAAGGAAGCCCGTAGTGATATCGCACAGTGCTTCAAATGACTGGATACAACCTGACAGGGACTTGAACTAACAGAAGAAATTAAAATAACCGACGGACAAAGTGTGAATGATTGGCGTTTTAATTTTGGGTTAAGAGTTACTGATATTAAAGTCGGAGAATTATGCCGGTAATCCTTGGTTTTGGTTATTTCTTTTTTATTTTTTTTAATCTCTACTTTTGTAAGCAAATACATTACTATTTTTTCAGCAAAAATACGTCTGTTTGCAGCTCTGTAGAAAAAAAGAAACTCAAAATAGGAAAGAAAACGCACAATAGTGAATAGTAAATTTGGATTCCTAAACTGCAGGATTACCCGAAAGTTAAAACTCAAGAAGAAGAGGTCACATAAAATTTAATTCAACCAATGCGCTAGAAAAAATGCAATACAGGATCCTCCGAGGAATGTATGAACAACCTAAGGGCACGCAGTATTGGGGAATTATACCTGAGTCCGGCATATGGCCAGTAGCCTACAGAATTGATTATAAGAAGATAATGATTTTCCACAACATAATAAATTCGGAGGAGAAAAGATTAGTAAAAGAAATAGTTGAAGATCAGTTAAGAACCCCATATGGGCAATGTTGAAGAAAAAGCGTGGTGAACATATGCACCAAATATGATATAGAAATTAATGGACTAAGAGAATATCCCAAAGCAGCACTGAAAAAAATTAAATAAAGAAAAAATTAATCAAGATATCCAAGAGGCTTTGAGAGAAAAGAAATGAAGAAGCTGAGATTCATAGACGACTTCGAGGAAAACAAGTTCATAAGGGAACTGGAGACAAAGAATGCGTGTATCATTATGAAAGCCAGACTGAATATGTTGAACTTAAAGGCCAACAACTTCCGGGCCAAATTTAAGGACGAGGTCTGTGAAATATGTAGAGTGGAGGAGGACGCCACCGAACATTTATTCATGTGTAAATTGCTACAAAAAGCAAATAAGGATATAAATTTAGGGACACTGTTATCCCCTAACAGAAAACTGGGAGAATATATAAGGATAGCCCTCAAAATTGAGAATGTTCTTAACCTGGAAAGCGATGGATGTCAAAGCTGAGTAACACGGCTCTGCCTCACTTATAAAGAAGAAGAAATGAAAGGGAGCTTGGGTAAAAGTAAATAAAGGTTTGCACCTCATAGTGTAGTGTGCCCGCAACTGTGTTTGTGGAGTGAGCGCCTAGGAACCAGGAACCAGAACCATGTGTACCAAGTAATATAATATAAAAATTAATGGAATAAGAGAATATGCCCCACGCCCCCCAAAAAAAGACACTAAAAAGGAAATAAAGACAAGAATTAATCAAAATATCCAAGAGACTTTGAAAGAAGAAAGGAAATAAATGAAGAAGCTGAGGTTCATAGATAACTTCGAGGAAGACAAGTACATAAGAGAACTAGAAACAAAGGATGCGTGTATCATAATGAAAGCCAGACTGGATATGTTGAACTTAAAGGCTAACTTCAGGGGTAAATTTAAGGACGAGGTCTGTGAAATATATATATGCAGAGTGGATGAGGACACCACCGAACATTTATTTTTGTGCAAATCATTACTAAAAAAAAAAAGATCAGGACATAAATCTAGGGACACTGAAATCCCCTAACAGAAAGCTAGGAGTATATATTAGGATATCCCTCAAAATTAAGAATGTTATTAACCTGGACAGCAATGGATGTCAAAGCTAAGTAACATGCTCTAGGTTAAAAGTAATTGTTGCAGAAAAGGGATAATAGACATGAATTAAAATAAACATTTTGAAATAACACAAAGTAATGTTAAACTAAACAATAGTAAAGTAAATACGGAAATAAAGGTTTGCACGGTTTTGCACCTCATAAACAGTGTAGTGTGGCCGCAACTGTGATTGTGGAGTGACCGCTTAGGAACCAGAAACCAGAACCAGGAAGCAGGATGTCATCGTGAAATTTTTTTCTGGCCGAATACCATACAGTTATTCTTGACCTTGTAAGAACATATGCATAGCCAATGCATGGCTTAGTGTCTAGATATTTACTGACACTAAAGGAATTCTGAAGGAACCCGTAGCTGATGATATCACAGTGCTTCAAATGACTGATGGCTAGCTTCCTGTTCCTGAATGAAGGATAGAAGTAGCAATAGCCCAGTATAGTAGGCTATAACGTGACAGCGATTATATGGCTAGTATAAACTGACAGAAGATATTAAAATAACCGATGGACAAAGTGTGAATGATTGGAGTTTTCGTTTAGGGTTAAGAAGTAGTACCTAGTACTAAGGTATAATACGTATTAAATTTGGAGAACAAATCCCTAACCCTGTAGGCTAGAATACAAAACCAGCTAGGTTAGGTCAGCCTACCAATGCTTAGCCTGTGGCGGTATGGAATAAAACACCAACAAGGAGTAAACAGGAAGTAAAAGGTAGGTTCTGAACTGTAAGTTGTAATATAAGTAAATAATTACCAGCTAGAATGAGCTGGTGTAGGATGTCGGTTATCATTATTGTTTGGCCAAGCCTGCTGGAATAGCTTGGCCATTTTGTAAAGCAGTCAAGTAACCTAACAGGAGAGACAGTTTCGTCCAAGTCTATTGACAAAAAATCTGTAACAACCAAAGAAAATTAGTAAAAGAGGCAGACAAAGAAAATCACCCAAAATGGGAAGAGGCAATGAAAAATGGGAGGAGAGTAAACAGGTCATACCTAGTATACCTATAAGTAGGTAGGTAGTACGTAGGTAAATTAGGTAGATGAAGAAAGTTGGGAAGGTAAAGAGGAGTCTAAACTGATTGACCGGTAGATTTATACAATGAAGAGAGGAAGGTTTAAGACAATGATTCCGGGCCTAGATTAGAGTAAGAATCAGAGAACTAAATGTGCAGGGTACAAAACACATATGATGATGTAGATCAGTGGACATAGTCGTAATGCAAAGCAAGGAAGGAAAAACCTATAAATGATCCCAAGAAAACAGTCAACATAGGGACTGCAATAATTTTCCACAGTTTAGAAATACTGTATTAAGAAAGTTTGGCCAAGGGGAGGGAATTGGGATTGCAGAACAAGAGAGTTGAGAAGATAATTCAATGTAGTTTGGGGAATTGTGTGAATGATGACGATTAAACATGTGGGGAGATCAGTGTGAAAAATTGGAGGGAAAATATCAAATTAGTGATGGTGTTAGAGCTGAACAGAAACAAAGTGGAAAGTAAAAGAGGTAGCTAGGTATTAGAGAACTGAAGATGGGTTAAGGATGTAAAATAAGGCTATGTTTTAAATAAAAAGACTTGAAATTGCTAGAAGTAGCACATAGTAAAAGAAATGGAGGGGAAAACAAATAAAGGGAATTCAAAACAAGACCATTACATGATACTAGGGAATTCAGTGATCAGTATGAATAAGAGAACAAGGAAAATCAGAGGGGTGTCAAGATAACTTCAAGGAAAATGCAAAAGAGAAACAAAAAAGTTACTCTGCAAGTTTGTACAGGAGAAGACAGTTTACTTTAATTAATGCTAATGTTGAAAAGATGCTTTAGGGATCTGTTATAGGGGTGAATTCTGCTGGTATAAACCTAGGAAGAAAAGATATTGCATTGAAAATAGCAGATATCGAAGCAGGAGGGGATGTTGTGGGTAATATGAAGAGTGCAGAGATATATTGGTATGAAAAGAAAATAGCTATGTCCTTTTGGAAACAAACTAAGTAGGTGTAGTGCTACACAGAGGCTATGAAACCAATGTGGCTGGAGAGATAACAAACAACTAAAGAAGACCACGAGGAGATTGAAAGCAAACAGAGAAGAGAGCGCCTCAGTGGCGTAGTTGGTTTGGTGTTTGCTTCTCACCTCGGTGGTCGCGGGTTCGATTCTCGGCCATTCCATTGAGGAGTGAGAGATGTGTATTTCTGGTGATAGAAGTTCACTCTCGACGTGGTTCGGAAGTCACGTAAAGCCGTTGGTCCCGTTGCTGAATAACCACTGGTTCCATGCAACGTAAAAACACCATACAAACAAACAAAAAAACAAAACAAACAGAGAAGAGAAGGAGAATAACTGAAAATGGAATAGCAGTGGGATTCTAATCATGGAAATGGATCTATAGATCATACAAATCAAACGTTTTCATGAAACAATTGTGTAAGGAATTTTAGAGCAAAGACAAATGGAAAAATCAGTATACTATGTTTATGAACCGAAAGAAAGCGCATGATAACATTCATAGAGAGATGCAAGTGTTGTGCGATTAAGGATTAGGGAGTATTTTGTGGAAAGCAATGAAAGATTTTATAGAACAGTCAAGCTTATGTGCTAATACGTAGACCAGTGATTTTTGGTTTAGTTGGAAAGTGTTTGTGTACGACAATGGTGTACTGTCTCCTTGGTGGTTTTATAGTTTGTCTGGGCGGAACAATGAGAGAAGTCAGGGTCATGGAAGTGAGTGACGCGAGAAGTGGGTGTAAAGTTATGGGATTGTGATGTTATTGATGTGGTATGGAGCTACTGATGTTTTCAGTCAGTATAGTGTTGAGTGCTGATGATGATTAAGAAAAATAGAGAAGTTGTACTCTCCGCTGCGTGTGTTTGTACATGAATTTTTGTGAGTTCCCCTGCCATGTACAGAAACAAAAAAATAGAAAATGAATAAAATAAAATATAATGAACATACTTGGTGTCTGTAGTTCCATGCCTGGCAGCAGAAAGGAAATGTATGTTGAAAAAATTGAACACTAAATCCACATGCAATTATATTTATTTTCCCGTAGGCATTTTATGTAATTGGAAAAATAATGATTAAACTTAACTGACGGTAACGTAAGTTTTCCTTCTGTTGATACTACGCCTTTCTTTAATGTTACATTTCACCAACCGGTCTTAGGGTTCCTTACAAAACGTATAATTATGTTGTTTGACAGACTACTACGCCTTTTGAAAGCCTTATAGGGACAGAGATTTCATAATGTGTTGCGCATTACAATTTTAAAAACAACCCACCTCATTAGCTTTCGTAAACTGTTTTGTCAAGAGGGTAACTAATTCTAACGAATCAGCTCTGGCCAATGACATCACGTCGTGCTTAGGTGTGGCCTTATACCCTTCGTGTGATTGGCGGTTCTGTGGGTAGTGGCTGAAATCGTAGCCATCTACAGCCGAATCTTGGATCCTTACCAACAAGGTTGATAATAAAGTTTGCTCTGTAAAAAAATAAGCATAGTTTCAGTCATCTGATACACTGTAATAATTTTTGTTTAAAGCAAAACAAGTAACATAAAAACATAACTTTGAGTTGATTTAGTTGATCACTTTTAAAGTGGAGTGAATTCATGAGAAAGGAAAATAAATATTTTTTTTTTTACCTAATGTGGTGCGTAGCGGGGTGGCGAGGGGTAATGTATAAGGTGGGTTGTTTGGGGCTACTGGTCAAGAGAGAGAGAGAGAGAGAGACGCCAAGTGTCCGGTCGTCTTTCAGAAGGTGTATAAAGGCTCGGACAAGTTTTGGGCAGGGACTAGTTGCCGTGGAGACAAGATCTGTAAAGCAGAGAGGACAGATCCTCTTTCTCTCACTCTCAGGGTCCATTAGCTGGTTGCGTTGATCGGGGAGTCGTGAAACCTTCGAACCTCCAATTCTTCCGGCAATTAAGTCACAAGAAACTGTCGCAAAATTTGCTGCCATGTCCACCGTAACTGTCACTTCAACGAATCTCAGTCTGAGGGGCTCCCAAAGATCCCCGTTGACCTTAGCTGAGCTGTGCTCTGGTCTCCCTGTCAATCCTCTGCCTCCGCCACAGCAGCGTGACCCAAATATTGCGCATGCGCCTGTCAGGACTCACAATCTGTCGCAAGAGCAACAACAGGTGAGAACGATGTGTGTGCGTTACAGTGTTGTCAAGGAAAGCAGATAAAATTGAAAGGTAAATAACCATAGCGGCAAAAACAGGTGAGCATATAGTAGAAGGATAAATAAGAAATCAGAGACCGGTCAGTCGAAAGAGTAGTCGATAGATATATAGTTTAACCAAGGCTATATTGGCCTTGAGTTTAACATACAAGAGGAGAGGTAGCGTGGTTAAAGTTTAACGATAAATCAGCTTATTCTGATTATAAAAATACGAGTGCATATTTGCTGAGTCTATAGTCTACAGTTACAGCAGTGGATCGGGAAAGTTGCTGTTATTGTTAAATTATTCTTTGCCGAGAGAGCATTGTATCATAGGGAAGGTTGATTTAAACAGTTCAAGCGTGAATAGGTTTTTTTATATATATTTATTCAGTTAATATTTATTTCCCTAGTCTCATCTCTCATATTAAATGCAAATAAAGAATGAATTTACGTTAACAACATATTACATTCTGTTGCGATTGTTATCCACATTAAGCTTAGTACAAGCCGGTTAACACAAAAAACCGCCTTTCGGAATTAGCCGGCTGAGTCAGCCTGAGCATCATTCTTTCTACTGTACTTCCGTTCATATTCTCTTCCACCTTACTTACCACCCTCTCATAACAATTGTTCATAGTGCATCTGTGAGGTTTTCCTCGTGTTACACGTATCAGAATTTACTGTCAATTGCCGTTTCAGCGCCGAATGAACTCATAGGACCCAGCGCTTGGCCTTTGGCCTAAATCCTATATTCTGTCCATCTATCGATGTGCAGGAAGATATCAATCAAATTCTCACAAGAGATAAAACAAGGTTATGAAGCAGCGTAAACTTCGTTTGTCAGAATCTGATCCCACAGAAACCTTGATCGTTACGTTTTGCCTTTGTAAAGAACTTTTGGAAATCGTGGATATGAAAACTAAGTCGTTGAACAGGAAAAATAAAGATTTTTTATTGGCTGAAGCTACACTCTTAACCTGTTGCCAGGCATGCTTCGTAGTGCCATTAGTGCACCTGGTGCGGTGTACTGTAGGCATTACTCGAGGTTCTTTGCAGCGTCCCTTCGGCCCCTAGCTGCAACCCATTTCTATTCCTATTACTATACCCCCATTCACAATTCTTTCTTCTTGTTGTCCACCCTCTCATACCAGTTGTTTTATAGTGCAACTACGAAGTTTTCCTCCTGTTACACCTTTCAAACCTTTTTACTGCCAGTTTCCGTTTCAGCTCTGAATGACCACGTAGACCCCAGTGCTTGGCCTTCGGCCTAAATTCTATATTTTGTTCTGTAAATTATAGCACTTAATATAATCTTTCGAACGAAATACTGTTGTTATGTCTTCTTTCATTCTCGTTCCTCTTCATTGTATTTATTTATCTGTTTTGCATTTTCCCCAAGAAACGCTCTGTTATCACGAAAGGTGTTTTAGATGCCAGTCAATATGATGATAATTACGGTATTCATTTCTCCATTCTTACTGTGCATTTTCATTTTCCACTTACGCGGTCCTCTTTGTTCGTCTTCTCTTCCTTACCCCTTAGACTTTTTTTTCCTTGAATTACTCTTTAGTTTTCTTTATTTTCATAATCGCTTTGCGGATCTTTTCTCTGACTCATCTCTTATTCCGTTTGTATCTGTATCTCCCCCATTCTTTTACTTTTAATTCCCTCTCACCCTTTCTCTTCTTACGATTCCTTTTCCTGTCCTTGTTGTTTATTTCACCTGATTTTTTTAATCACCCTATTCATCTGATCTTTTCTATGTCACATTCCTGTTTCATTATTTGCTTATCATTCCCATTCCCTCCTGTCTTTTAACTCATTATCCCTCTTCTTCTTCCTTTTAGCTCATTATCTATCTTTTAGTCCTAGAACTTAGGCCTAACCTGGCAGTTCTTTTCCGGGGAGCAAACATAGGACAATTAATCCTTGAATTTTTATATCAGTGGGAGAGATACTACTAAAATTCAGCTTACATGATAGGTCTGAGACCAGAGGGCCACACCAGATCTTCGTAGACTCTTTAATACCTTCCTTTACAGGGCCTGTGATGGCGTAAGGTCCATCTTAATTCTAAGCTAACCACAGGCTGGCGTTCTCAAGTTAATCCAGCGCACTGGACTTTATTTTCAGCTCTGCCCGATGATGTGGGGGGGGGGGGGGGGGGGGGGGGGGGGGGGGGGGGGGGGGGGGGGGGGGGGGGGGGGGGGGGGGGGGGGTGGGGGGGGGGGGGGGGGGGGGGGGGGGGGTGGGGGGGGGGGGGGGGGTGGGGGGGGGGGGGGGGGGGGGGGGGGGGGGGGGGGGGGGGGGGGGGGGGGGGGTGGGGGGGGGGGGGGGGGGGAGAAGGGGGGGGGGTTTGGGTGGCGTGTGGGCGGGGCAGTTATTGTGGTTGGATGTCGAAAAAGTGACAGCACTTAACTGCATACAAGCTCGTTAATGTGACTATTGGTTGTTTTCTCACGCCTTAACTTCTTTAGGAATATCTTCTTCTTCTTCCAAGCTTTAACCCATTTTTATATGGGGTCGCCTTTGTGAATGAGTCGTCTCCATCGATTTCTGTCCAGTGCATCGTTCTCGTTAATACCTTTCCATAACATATCCTCCCTACACAATCACGCCATCTCTTTCTTGGTCCTCCCTTCTTTAGGAGTATAGAAAATATAATTTCTTGGACTGTTTTAGCACTATATTTTGGCCATTCTGTTCTTCCTCGTCAATGAATAGAACAAACAAACTAACGCCCCAGCTTTCACTGACGACGCTTTGAATCCTGTTGATAAGCCGTAGAAAATACCGAGTAAAAATAAACAGTAGAGTGAAGTGGTGGCGAGGATAACCCTAACTCATAAACTTTCATGAGATTATTCTGACCTCCTCGTTTGATACGTCTCTGTGATAAATCGAGTTTGGTAGATATTATCATGAGATGATAATCTTGGGGTGATACGAGAACAAGATTTCTATCTATAGGAATATATAAGCGTCTTGTATGTCAAGAAAAGGAAGTCAGTAGTTGAGGAAAGAATATAGGAT
The DNA here is from genome assembly GCF_015104395.2 of Macrobrachium nipponense. Taxonomy (NCBI): domain Eukaryota; kingdom Metazoa; phylum Arthropoda; class Malacostraca; order Decapoda; family Palaemonidae; genus Macrobrachium; species Macrobrachium nipponense. The sequence goes on from NC_087216.1 coordinate 360,347, forward strand.
AGTCACACTGGTGATAGAATCTTCTTTACCAAAATTTATAGGTTAGGAAAATTGCCCTCGAGAGATTCGTAGGTTACGAAGCAACATGTCTCCCTAAAACTTGTTTAAAAGCTTAATTACAAAGTTGACGGGTTAAAAGCATGTACATAAAGAAGGACAAGTTGATATTTTATAGCTAAGTAATAAGAAACACTATTTATTATTCTTTTATAGTTAAAAGAAGATACAGTTACCCATTCATTGCTCTAATTAGAGAAATACTTGACCTATTATATTTGGTTTTCAGAATGCATTGTATCCTTTCAAAATAGGTTTGTGTCTGACACCTTTCCGCGAAAAGAAATGTAGATGATATATATAATCCCCAACTAAAGTACGGAGACTAATAAAGATGATACAATTCGTTGGATGTCCCATTTAAAAGAATTATCATGCTAACAGTTACTTTCGGCACCGCGCAGTGCCTCGTCATCCAGCTAATCTTGGAGAATTGGTTGTAAACTAGCTGTGCTTCATAATGATTCGTATATGTGTTTTCCGTAGGATTGCTTACAATTAGTGGCCTATCGTTAGAGGCACTGCTAATGATTCTCAAACTGACTGATAT
>NC_087216.1:370953-400953 GCF_015104395.2 Macrobrachium nipponense
GATTGAAATGGTTATAAATATTTGTCGTCAGTTCCAAAGAGAATCATGTTCTTAATGTCGAGAGGTGCATATCACCAAAATCATCACAACCATCATCATTATTATAAATTTCTTCCACGCAGTTTTGGATAGTGATGCACTACCTCTCGACGATGACGGAAGAGCAGACGTTGGTGTTGTACTCTGGTCATCCCCTGGGTCTGTTCCCCTCCGATATCCGCTCTCCAAGGATAGTCGTCACCAACGGCATGATGATACCAAATTATTCCACCAGAGAACATTATGATGACTTCTTTGCCCTGGGAGTTACAATGTAAGCGACAAGGACGGCCTCTGATTCTTTTCGTCACAGGCACAATTACCCATCCACTTTTGTAAAGCGTTTTTATTCTGTTTTCATTTTAACAAAGTCTCAAGCTCGTAATTGTGACTGTCCTGCTTATAATGATACATGAATGTTGATGTAAATTGATTAAATCCAGTAGTCTTAAACCTGCAAATGAGAACATGGAATATATATTGTAATACCATAGAGTTGGTTTATTTAAAAAAATATATCTTTATTGTTTTCCTCAGGTACGGGCAAATGACAGCTGGCAGCTATTGCTACATTGGACCACAGGGGATTGTCCATGGAACTACAGTAAGTGGTTTTATTTCATCTACTTTGGTTACTTGTTTCGATAATAAAAAGCTTGTAATTTATCTCATTAACAAACAGAGACGAAATCTTAATCACTAAAGTACTCTGTATTTAATATAACAGTTAGATGAAGCCTAGGAAGCTGTAATTCATAATGCCATCAATGGAAGTTGGCGGTTATAGACTGTCGGATTTGCTGTTTTCCTTGCTATCTTGTCTTGTTATAATATCTGTCTAAGGAAATTAGAGTAGGTTAAAGAGGTGTGATACAAACAAACTTGGGAACTGCGTCTTCCAGAAGTTTTGAAGCTTTGGCTTCATCTAAAAAAACCGGCTACAAAAACCATCCTGCTTCAGAGGTCATACCAGAAGAGGAGCGAGGGATGGAAATCTTTGGTAATGACCGATTTTGATTGGAAATCAGTACAAAGATAGATAACCAAAACAGTGACATTGGCCTTAACTTACAGACCTCGAAGGGGGGTCACTGTGCCGTCATGAGGTGCACTGTAGGCATTACTCAAGGTTCTTTGCTGAGTGCCTTCGGCCCCTAGCTGCAACCCCTTTAGTTCCTGTTACAGTACCTCCATTCATATACTCTTTCTTCCATCTTGCTATCCACCCTCCTCTACCCATTGATGAGCGCCTCAGTGGCGTGATCGGTATGGTCTTGGCCTGCCATCTTGGTGGCCGCGAGTTCGATTATCGGGCATTCCACTGAGGGGTTAGAAATGTTTATTTCTGATGATAGAAGTTCACTCTCGACGTGGTTCGGAAGTCACGTAAAGCCGTTGGTCCCGTTGCTGAATAACCACTGGTTCCATGCAACGCAAAAAACACCATACAAACAAAAACAGTCCTACACATTGATTAATAGTACAACTGCGAGGTTGCCATCCTGTTACACCTTGCAAACTTTTTGTCGTTAATTTCCCTTTCAACGCTGAGCGATCTTATAGGTCCCACTGCTTGGCCTAAATTCTATATATTTAATTCAGTCAACTTAACTTACAGACTGCCGAAGTATTGCTCAAGTCCGTACTGACCTAGTAGATACGAGAGGGAAGGATATTATAGCCAGGGCAGTTTAGTTCACGATTCCTCTCGTGTCTTTTAAAGGGTACTTGAGCATTTCGTGCAAACATCATATGGTCTCGTAACGAATAGACTAATCTTAACTGAACGTGTACTTGTTTGTATTGTATATGCTGATAATTCCCTAACTTACTGTTTTACCTCCTCCTGTTGCTTAACCTAACGTTATGAAAGAAGGTATTAAAAATTACAAATTATTTTAGAGCTCTTCCAATGACGTTACTTTTTGGTTCAAATTAATTTTTTTGCAAATCTTTTATGTTTACCCTCGTCCATTAAAACTGGAAACCTGTTCATACCGCCACCCGCTAAATGAAATACTCTAGCACTTAGTCCAGACGACGGAGTAAATTAGAAGCTATCATGTAATTATAAATGGAATCTAAAATTGTCGCTCGTAAAATCAAGGTAAGTTAACCAAATGCTTAAGTTTATTCGTGAATATACATTTTCTTTTGTCTCCAACTTTCAAAGAAAACGACTTCGTTCATTATAGTAGACTCTTCAAAGTAGATTTGGCGATAAAAAGGAAGTGCACAAATGAAATATCATAGTAATACCTTATAAACGAATTATGGCAAAAGATTGCCAGGCTGATGGATTGAGTTCTTCAGTTTTCATTGAAAAGGTATAGATTGGCAAATGCAAAAGAATGATATATTAGAGGTATACTTCAGTAGGCTTAGATGTGTAGGACGAATCACCTATATAACTATATATATATATATATATATATATATATATATATATATATATCTATATATTGTATATCTGTTTGTGTGTGTGTGTGTGTGTGTGTGTGTGTGTGTGTGGGTGTAGAGAGAGAGAGAGAGAGAGAGAGAGAGAGAGAGAGAGGAGAGAGCGCCAGGATGCGTTGCTATATCCAGTACCAGAAGTCTTCTCAGTGTTTTAGTAAAAGAAGAGGAAGTTTTCCCAGATAGTCTTGTTCTCTTGCTTGGGAGTACGCTATGTTACGCCTTCCTTTCCTTGCATATTTATTTATTTAATCATTTATGAGATTGCGGGTCATTTGGCTGATTCTGTTAAAAATAAATTACTCAAAAAGCTACTATGAATTAGTTACCAATCATAAATATTTTAATACATAATATTTGGATGCTCAGAGGTGTGAGTGAGGTTTTGTCACCCCTAAATAAATGCATTTTTTTTTCTTTAACGTTTTTCTTAGTTGCTTAATGTTTATGGCTATTCGTTTTCTTTATTTCTGTCTTTAAGATGCGTACTTGATATTAGTTTAAGCGAAAATTATCCTTTTTCTAGTTGCCCAGAACTCAAATTTTATGAGGCTGTTCACTCGGAAATAAAGTTGTATATTTCTATGCCCTCTTGAAAAGTGATGAGTAACTAATATATATATATATATATATATATATATATATATATATATATATATACATATATATATATTATGTATGTATGTATGTATATATTATATATATATATATATATATATAATATATATAATGTATATACTTAGAAAATAGTATTACTGAGAATTATTATGTAAAGAAGAATGTCCAGAATGTTTTTTATTGTGAATTGGATTAACAATCAACTTCCATGGTGTGCATTACTAATAAAATTTTAGGAAGTATGTTACAGGCCAGCTCTTTAATATAATTTCCATCTCAGTAGTCTTGTCAATGAGTATGATTAACTTTTGATTACTTCCTTCATTAAACAAAAAAAAGCTCCTCAGTGGCGTGGTCGGTATGGTGTTGGCGCGCCACCTCGGTGGTCGCGAGTTCGATTCTCGGGCATTCCATTGATGAGTGAGAGATGTGTATTTCTGGTGACAGAAGTTCACTCTCGACGTGGTTCGGAAGTCACACAAAGCCGTTGGTCCCGTTGCTGAATAACCACTGGTTCCATGTAACGTAAAAACACCATACAAACAAACAAACCTTCAATAAACAAAGGATTCCTAATTGTGAAAACATTCGTGTGATTCGCAGCTAACGGTGCTGAACGCCGGGCGAAAATACCTGAAGCTAAATAACCTGGAAGGACGTGTCTACGTCACCTCTGGCTTGGGAGGAATGAGCGGCGCTCAGGCCAAGGCAGCTGTCATCTGCGGATGCATCGGCGTCATTGCTGAGGTGAGTTTGGAACACCTTTCTTCTGGTTACTGGTGTTGGTTGTTAGTTATGTCAGCAACAATTTCCTCAGCTGAAAGTCATACCTCACAAACTTCAAATTGATTAATTATTAGGATCTTTCTCAAATAGTGTTGGGGGTCGTTATGAAGGACTAATATTCCTTGGGGGTCATTGTCTTTATGATATTTGCAGTCTTTTGTTTATGTTTTCACTATCATCCCCAGCGTGTTTGTACTAAACTCGCCGCAGAGAGGGTTATATTCCGGACTGAAACTCTTATCCCGTAGAGGGTTAGTGCCGTCAGCGCACCTCATACGGTGCAATGTAGACATTACTCAAGGTTCTTTGCTTTCATTCCTTTTACTGTACTTCGGTTCATATTCTCTCTTCCATCTTACTGTCCACCCTCTCCTAACAATTGTTTCATAGTGCAGCTGCTTTGAGGTTTTCCTCCTGTTACGCCTTTCAAACTTTTTACGGCCAGTTTCCGTTTCAGCCCAGTGCTTTGCATAATGCCAAAAATCTATATCAATCAAATTAAAAACTCTTGGGAAAGTCCAGTGATTATTATTTTTTCAAATGCATCTGTTACTACCTCATACATCAGTAACTTCGATTTCAGATGAGTAAGGAGGCTCTTCTGAAGCGCCACGCCCAGGGGTGGCTGGAGGAGTACACAGACGACATCGACTTCTTGATTCGGCGGATCCGCGAAGCCAGAGCTAAAAAGGAGGTATGTGATTTGTGTTAGAATAGAGCAAAGGTCAGTAATGCTGGTTGTTGGCATTTGGCAATGGTCATAGACGTAGGAAAAGAGGAAGGCGAATGTCAGCTTGATTTGGAAAGAAGTGTTGTCTCAGTGAGGAGCAAAATTTTGCATAACAGTAAAGTCAGTGTACTGTAATTTTAATTCCAATTTTTATCTCCTATCCTCGATAATTTAAGTTAGTTGCCTTGTGGTCATTATATTTTCGTCTTTACAACTTAACTTCAAATGTTCTGTGTATATATGGATGCTTTATACATTGTTATTTCTGTTGCTCTATATCATTTTTCTCATAGGACGAGGCAGTGTTTAGAAAATCACTTATAATCACCCCGTATGGGGGAAGTGCCATCACTGCACCTCACGCGGCGCACTGTAGGCATAACTTAGGGATCTTTGTAGTTTCCCTTCGGCCCCTAGCTGCAACCCCTTTCATTCCTTTCATTCAAATACTCTCATGTTCAATCTTGCTCTCCACCCTCTCCTGCAATTGTTTCATACTGCAACCGCGAGGTTTCCTTCCTGTTAGACCATCTCCTAATACTTGATTCATAGTGCAACTGCTTTGAGGTTTTCCTCCGATTACACCTTTCAAACCCTTTACTGTCAATTTCCTTTTCATCGCTGAATGACCTCATAGGTCCCAGTGCGTGGCCTTTGGCCTAAATTCTCTATTCAACTCAACTCAACGTTTCAAACCTTCCAACTCGCAACTTTCCTTTCAGCGCTGAATGACCACATGGATCCCAGCTTAAATTCCATTCCGTCACCCAAAATAAGAGCAAAAAGTGTTCCAAAAATAAATTTTATAGTTGTTTTCTCAGGAGACCTCAAATCTTCCAGGCTGCTGAGACCTAATGTTGTGTGTTCCAGGCGACATCTATCGGCTACCTGGGCAATATAGTGGACGTGTGGGAACGGCTGTGGCTGGAATATGAAAAGACGGGAGAGCTCTTGGCTGAGCTTGGATCCGACCAAACGTCCTGCCACAATCCTTTCAGCGGCGGATACTATCCCGTACAGCTATCCTACGACCAGTCCCTAGAGGTCAGTTCTGCGCCGAAGATTTGTGAAAAGTGGTGGTTTGCTTAGGTTATAAGGAACTGAGAGATAATTTTTACTGGATTTATCGGATCTGTCCCCAAGGGTTTTACCCTGTATGTATCCTCCACCTTTGCGGCGTGTTTAGTACAAGCCCATTCGGGATAACCGTAAAAACACGAACAAAAGACTGTCAATATCATAGAGATGATGACCTCCAAGAAATATTAGTCGTAGATAACGACCCCCGAAAACCCTTGGGTCACTATCCAGGAAAGATCCGATTTTTCTAATGTTTGAATGACGAGAATTTTAGAAATGAAAGAACACATTTCTGAAGATTCGATGACAAGAAATGTGAAGCTGTTATTTAAATCGTAAAAAAAAGACATGCTCAGTATTCCAGGTTCATGCAAGCAGATATAATTTTTTATCAAGACAGTAACAATGATAAATATATTTACTTGCGTATTATCGGAAATAAAATTTGCGCTTTTATTACTTGTTATCAAGTTATCAAAGGCCAGAGAGTGTTTGTATAATCATTTAGTACAGAAGTTTTAAGTGATTGCCTTCAATCATATTGGTAGATGTGTCTGTTTTGGGTGTATAAAAGAACAATGAAAAGTCCAACTAATAATGATGAAATAAATAAGCAGATAAGGAATAGAAAACAGCAGATAACAGAAAGTTTTGATGGTCTAGTTTGAAGTATTAGAGATTAAATTTGTTAAAATGTATAAAGATATTGAAAAAATCTTGTTTTTATCTTGCGTGAAGTACAGAACAATTCTGGCGTCTCAAATGAAATCCAAGATTGGGATTATATTGTCACATCGATCATTATTAAACCACAACATGTCTTCTTCCCCGGAGGGGGGTGGGCGCTGGCGGGATAGTGCCGTCTGTGCACCTCATGTGCTGCACTGTAGGCTTTAATTGAGATTCTGTGCAGTCCCCTCGGGCCTAGCTGTAACTCCTTTCATTCTTTTTACTGTACCTCCGTTCATATTCTCTTTCTTCCATCTTACTTTCCACTCTCTCCTAACAATTGATTCATAGTGCAACTGCTTTGAGGGTTTCCTCCTGTTACACCTTTCAAACCTCCTGACTGTCAATTTCTGTTTCAGTGCTGAATGACCTCATAGGTCCCTGCACTTGGCATTTGTCCTAAATTCTAAATCTATTCTATTCTCTAACAAGTCGTCTTCTAATATCAGTTTCTTTGCTATAAAATGTAGATTTCTAACAATAAGGAAACAAGATTTATATCAGAGATCTTTCAGGTAGACAGAGTTGCTGTAACTACTTGAAGTTCCTCGTTGGACGAGTGGATTTCGCGCTCCTCTACTAATCCGGTGGTCAGAAGTTCGATTCTCGGCGCTGGCAACGCGGAACCAGCGGAATTTATTTCTGGTGATAGAAATTCATTTCTCGATATAATGTGGTTCGGATCCCACAATAAGCTATAGGTCCTGTTGCTAGTTAACCAATTGGTTCCTAGCCACGTAAAAAAATATCTAATCCTTCGGGCCAGCCCTAGGAGAACTGTTAATCAGCTCAGTGGTCTGGTTAAACTAAGATAAACTTAACTTGCGTGATTCCACGAGAATGTTTCCGAATTCATTTCAGATGTTGTCTAAGAACCCGGAGAAGTTCCGGAAGTTAGTGGAGGAATCCCTCCGGCGTCAGGTGGCTGCCATCAACAAGCTATCCGAAGTCGGTCTTTTCTTCTGGGACTACGGCAACGCCTTCCTGCTGGAGGCCCGTCGGGCCGGCGCGGACGTCGGAGCCACCGAGGGCGGAGACAGCATTAAGTTCCGGTACCCAAGTTACGTGCAGGATATCATGGGGTGAGTAGTCTCTCCAGGATGCACGCAGAATGCATTCGCACGTGTTCACAATAGTAATATATATTCTATTATATATATATATATATATATATGTATATATATATATACATATATATATATATGATATATATATATATATATATATATATATAATATGACTGCTGAAAATGTTCTGTTACAACAGAATTTCATCTAATAAAAGCAGCCCATGAAAACGGCAAAATATAGAGAGAAAATACAATGTTTCAGAGACAGCAGTCTCTGAAATATAGTATTTTCTCTCTATATTGGCGTTTTTAAGGCCTCCTTTTATTAGAGGTATATATATAATAGATATATATATATATATATATATATATATAAATATATATATAGTAGTGGGAGATAGTTCCTGGGAAAAGCAAGATTTCAGTATGCCACCATGTTCACCTTTCCACTCTTGAATATATATATACGTATATATATATATATATATATATATATATATATATATATATATATATATAAATATATGTATATCGAGCTACAATGTCTTTTAATATCTAATTCGCTCTACCTCGGAATTAATATATTTTCATATATGCTTAACCGAAGGGGAATTTTTACTCGATAATAGACTTGCCTGGACCTGGGCGCGAACCTGGATTTGAAACGATCCATGGATTCGCGCCCTGGTCCAGGCAAGTCTATTATCGAGAAAAAATTCCCCTTCGGTAAGCATATATGAAAATATATTAATTCCGAGGTAGAGCGAATTAGATATTAAAGGACATTGTAGCTCGATATATGTAAATGAATCACGGAAATGTGATATGACTTATATATATATATGCCATGACACTTCAAACGTATCCCCATCCCCCATATCTGTATATTCCAGCCACCTCAGACATTCATTCTTTGTCCATCTTATACTCTGTTTTTTTTCATCTGTCCATCCGCCTGTGGTGTTTTTGTATGGTAACACTGCGTCCCGGGCTTTAGATAGTTACGCTATATGTAAGTTTTAGGTAAATAAAAGGATATCTGGGTGTACATTTGCAACTGAAAAGTGTTTTAATAATTTACTGTATGCGAATTACACCGTTAATATTCGAAATAGGATATTATTATAATCGTTAAATGTAAGCTGAATGTAACTATTCTAAAGCCCGGGACGCAGTGTTACCATAAAAAACCACCACAGGCGGATGGACAGATGGAAAAAAAAACAGAGTATAGTTAGTTTACAAGCGCTTTTCTTTTGTTGGCCTAAGCTTCAGTCTTTTTTTCGTAATTGAGGGATGTGAGTTTTTTTACAACTGTTCGTCTGCCATTTTCACACCTGATTTTTTTCATCGCCTTCAAAGCACGCTCGTGTTTTGGTGTCGTTAGAAATACACAGCCTTTGTCTTTGTAGTAAATATTATGTATAGTGAATAATTAATATATATTTTCTCCGGGGAAAAGTTAGTGTTGTAAAGAAAATATATTCTTGATGAATTCTGTTTTGATAGTTTGGTGATGTCTCTTTACAACGAATTAAGGGCCGTTAGTTCTTCAAAACAATGTAAATACTGTACTTATATTATAAAATATCTTCAGTTCTTACGAAATGCGCCTAGATTTACTAGATTATTCTAATCTTGTGGTAATTCTATAAAAACGAAGCTGATAATTCTTTAATGATTAATGTAGATAGATTTTATGCTAGATTTAATAGATATTTGTATATTATTATTATCAACTTGTTTTTTGGCGGCACCGATAAGCAAACCTTTTTATTGAGAAGAGCTAAAACTACATTTGTCGGCAATTTCGGGGCCCGGTCATATTCTCCCCCAACCCCCACCCCCCGCCCACCGAACATTTTCCCTTTGATATTTCCCCTCCGGACATTTTCCCCCTGACATATTCCCGCCCCCTCCTCCGGGACAGTTTCCTTTTGACATTTCCCCTCCCGACATTTTCCCATATGGACATCCCCCCCCCCCTAGTATTGAGTCATACTGCATCACTATACTCTGTTTTTTTCCATCTGTCCATCAGCCTGTGGTGTATGCGTATGGGAACACTGCGTCCCGGGCTTTGAAAATAATTAATTATTTCGAATATTAACGGTGTAATTCACATTCAGTAAATTATTAAAACAACTTTTCAGCTGCAAATGGACACCCAGATATCCTTTTATTTACCTAAAATGTACACATAGCGTAACTATTTAAAGCCCGGGAAAGCCCGGGACGCAGTGTTACCATGCGAAAACACCACAGGCGGATGGACAGATGGAAAAAAAACAGAGTATAGTGTACCATGAGTTTAGTTGACATCAATTTCAACTTCGTAAATTGCTTCATTTCTTGAATGTACATTCGAAAATGTCAATAGATCTCAATCAAGAATGAATAAATGCTTTTCCACAACACTTGTACAAATCTGCCCGCGTTTTCTGTAAGGCAGATGGAGTCCCACGATTGACTCACTATGGCCCGTGATGTGGTGGTATTTATCCACCCTTGTCCAGGGTTAAACTCAATGGGACCCCGTGTTTAGTAATATAGTAGATTCACATCAACCGTGCATTTGATGTCAAGGCTATTCCCTCACGACGATCCTGATAGGCTGTTGTTAAGTACCAAATACAGGGCTGGAAACTCTCAGTCTCTCTCGAAAGTTCACATGGGTAGGATCTATGTTCCACCTCTCCTGAGTGCTACGTCTTTCAAAAGTATCCCACCAGGAGGGGTGGAACATACTACATCCTGCCTATGTGAACTCTCGAGAGAGACTGAGAGTTTCCAGCCCTGTATTTGTACTTATCAACAGCCAATCAGGAGCGTCGTATGGGACTGGCCTTGACATCAAATGCACGGTTGATGTGAATCTACTTTAGCTCCTCGGGGATCAAATGCACCATATTGAACGTTAGCAATAGAACCATACAAATGCCTGAGATGTCTTCCTCAAGTTCTTTATGGATGGATATATATATATATATAATATATATATATATATATATATGTGTGTGTGTGTGTGTGTGTGTGTGTCGGCATACACATTGTTTGAAAATGGACAATACATCTACCTCTCCCAAGCTTTTCGCATCAGGGACGACTGAGAAAGTGTTATCAGCCGAATTTGGGGACAAACGTTTAGTTGCATATTATGAACTTACGATGTTTTCAACACGAATTCTGTTGTGATCTGATGTGCTTTCTGTAACCGGGTGTACTCGAAATGCGAAGTTTTGTGTTTTCTGTTACCTCACTTTGATTTATATATATGTATGTATGTATATTATATATATTATGTATATTATATATATATATATGATATGAATATTATATATATGTGTATGATCTTCATATCATATATATGTATATGATATGAATATATATATATATATATATATATATATATATATATATATATATATATATATATATATATAAGTGGTATAATATTGCCTTGAAAAATAATGGGTTCGCTAATCTTGACATGATCCATAAACAGATTACCAGGTTTCTGTTACTATCGTATTCTGTTGTATATATATAATTCCTGATAAATACATGAGATTTTGTCTTCGTTTATCACTGCATCACCAGGACGTGGATAGTGCGGTCTTTAACAGCCATAAATCTTGAGAAATAGTAAAGTACTCTTTGTCGAATCTTTTTATTTTTTATTTTATTTTATTTTTTTGACGTCCGGCCGAGTATGGTATACTATTCAAGTAGATGATAATGGGATCTAATCCTTAGAATGAGATCTAATCTCTTAGGGACAGCAAGAGAATTATTCTAGATATATAACAAAAATGAGATTCTGAAGTCTCAAGGAAAAAGAAAAACCCTTTGTAACAGTTCTTAGTACAGTTGCGAAGTTGTTTCCCTGTTACACCTTTCAAACCTTCTTGCTGTCCATTTCACTTTCATTACTGAACGACCTCGTAGGTTCCAGCGATTGGTCTTTGGCCTAAATTCTGTATTCTAATCTATAATCTATATAATTTCTCTGTTTCTCTTTCATTGACATCTACCTGTATCGTTTGGCAAAGTATTTTTCTTTCGTGGACATTTTATATCTCCATCCGAAAACCTTCATTATCTTTTTTGCAATTTTTTTTCCCTTATTTAACGAAATCTTTTCAGTTTTTCTGTAAATGAAAACTATTGTCAGTCCGTCGGCACTTTTTCTGTCCGCCTTCCAATCATAAAAAACTACTGAGGCTAGAGGGCTGCAAATTGGTATGTTGATCATCCACCCTCCAATCATCACACATACAAAATTGCAGCCCTGTAGCCTCAGTAGTTTTTATTTTATTTAAGGTTAGAGTTAGCCATAATCGTGCGTCTGGCAAGGCAACAACACAGACCAGCACGGCCGACTGAGAGTTTCTACTTTCGGTAGCCTTGAATATACACTATACAGAAAACTCGATTTCGCCGGAGAAACTTCGGAGCAATTTTGTTACTTCTTGTTACGTTGACACCGCTTTCTGTTTCTCCTGGTGACATCTTTTACTCTCTTTCGTCGGCATCACAATTCTTTCATTAACGTCTTTTCTCTCTTTCAGCGACATCTTCTCCCTCGGGTTTGGCCCGTTCCGCTGGGTCTGCACTTCCGGTGACCCCGAGGACCTCCAGAAAACGGACCAGATCGCTTGCGACGTCCTGCAGGAAATCTGCAAAGGTAAATGACAGTGAGTGGCCTCTTTGTCAGGGGCTTTGTGATACTTAGCCCAAGTTAAAGGAACTTAGGATTGAACAGAAGTGTTATGTGAGAATGGAAGAAGGAAGTGATAGAAAAGAATATTATGATGTATATATATATATATATATATATATATATATATATATATATATATATATATATATATATATTCATATTTAAACTTCTTTATTTCTTTAATGCTTTCATACAATCTCTAATTCGTGGAAAATGTTGTCTCTATATACATATATTATATATATATATATATATATATATATATATATATATATATATATATATATGTGTGTGTGTGTGTGTGGGTGTGTGTGGATGTATATATGCATATATATATGTATATATATCTCATATATAGTTATATAAATATATCTAGTATAATAAAATAAAATATATATATTTATGTGTGTGTATTTATATATAAATGCTGTATATACGCATACTATATATAGAATCTTTGCCTATACATATATGAATGTGTTAGACCCTCATATTAATTAAACAGTTGATGACACAAATGAATCGCATTCTACCCTGAATCACAGCCGTATTAATATCAAAGTCTCAGAGAGAGTATATGTTTTGTATGAGATAAATTCTATGTATTTATTTTTGCGTAAGGTTATTGAACTTCTTGAGTTTTGGAATGCTAATTCAGCAAAGGCCTTATCAGTTAACTCAGGTTTCGATCTGCACTCATTGAAGTCTTGTTCAGCAGCATGTTTATCATTCGTTTGTTCGAAATACTGGTATAATTAAATGCTGCTAAATTATTGTTGTCTATGCCTTACCAGTTTTTTTCAAATTGAGAGTTTATATACAGTTTTCGTTGCTATTAGCTTCTCCGTGATTAATTTCAGTTTTTTTAGGAATATTTTACATACACTTTTTAACTGTTCTGGTTTCCTGCCATTTCTAAAGTAATGCACTACGTATAAAGTATATAAAGTTTTTTTTTGACGGAAAAATCAAGCCCATTTTATCGAAGACGTGCTAAATGTGCATCAAGATAGATAAGCAAGACTTTCCTTTCGACCGAGAAACAAGAGCAATGAAGCAACAACAACAAAAATGGGACAGTGAGTGCTGTTGTCAACGAAGCGTCGTGAATCCCCCAACGCTACTTGAGGGTCTTCTCAACTCTCTTTTTTTTATTCTTTGTTGCTTTTGTCGCCAATAAACTCCTTTTCAGGGTAAAGAGAACTTATGCAAATCCTGAAGTTGTGTTTGTACTACACCCCAGGTGGAATATCGGAGAGGATTCGCCAGCAGTATGCCGATAATATGAAGTGGATCAAAGAAGCTGGTCGCCACAAGATGGTGGTGGGGAGCCAGGCCAGGATTCTGTACTCGGATCAGGTTGGCCGAGTGAAGATCGCCCAGGCCTTTAATGATGCAATTCGCACGGGGAAGATCAAGGTTAGTGACGTCATCGTTGTTAGAGCTTGGTTCTGGGCTCGTCTGTAATTACGGTAACATCATAATTTGCCTGTTTGCTTCACAAGTTTAATATGAACCATAAGGATGACGATATTTTACAGAGCGATGACACCAGTTTTTAGTTTTCTGAAAAGAGAACCGTTATACCGGTTTTGTCTGTCCGTCTGCGCTTTTTCTGTCCGCCCTCAGATCTTGAAACCTACTGATCCTAGAGGGCTACAAATTGTTATGTTGATCGTCCACCCTCCAATCATCAAACTTTCCAAATTGCAGCCATCTAGCTCTCTAGTTTTTATTCTATTACAGGTTAAATTAAGCCATGATCTTGCGTCTGGTAACGATATAGACCAGGCCACCACCAGGACGTGGTTAACGTTTCAAAGTTCGCGGCTCTTACAGCATTATACCGAGACCACTGAAAGATAGATCTATTGTTGTTGGCCTTCATTATACGAATTACAGAAAACTCGATTCTTTGGCGCATTATTTACTTGTCTTGGTTATAAAAGATACAGTTGTGTTAAATTCTGTTTCTGTGTCTATCTTGCTACTTTTATCACGGATATTTTTTCCGATAATTAAGTTGGTTTGGGGGGTGAGGGCGCTAGCACCGTGACCATAAAGCTCTTCTATATTTGGGTATTTATATACTTTAATTTGGTTGCTTTTGGGTTATCTCCAGCTGGTACCAGAGGTGAAGGCATTCACTCATTTATTTATTCTTAGAGTTTTATGCCAGGAGTGCATGTGTATGTAATATATACGTGCTTATATACACATGCGTGTATTTAAGTGTGTCTGTCTGTACACATGCATAAACATATACATACATATATATATTTATACATACATACACACATACATATATACATATATATATATATATATATATATATATATATATATAATATATATATATATTCTACATAAGAAAAAACAAGGATGCACAGTTACGTTTATTTTGAAGACACCAAAATATAACTCATAATTACAAAAAAATAACATTTTGGCAAAACAAATCAAAATGGAAAAATAGCTCATTGAACGTAGTATGCAATCACATTATTATATAAATGACAGTGTTACGATTGTAATTAAAATACATAGGAAAATTTGATACTAGATGGTTTACTATAATAACAATGATTCAACTGTATAAAAATAGAATCTGTTTTTCTATCAACAACTATATTAACAGAATATTTTTTATGGGATTACCTTTGGGGCGAGTTTAGCACAAGCCCGTTCGGGATGACCGTAAAAAACATAGACAAAAGACTGTATATAAATATCATGAAGATAATAACCCCCCTTGAGAAATATTAGTCGTAGATAACGATCCCCCGAAAACCCTTGGGGTCCACTATCTGAGAAAGCTCCCATTGATCTGTCATATGATGAGAAGGGAAAATTCTGGAGCAGATATTCGGAAGGACAAAGTTTTTCCTTTCTGGAAAATGTCGCACAGACGGAAAGGACGACGTACGTGTTTGTGTTGGTCTAAATCACAGTTGCATCAAGAATTGGCACAAAAGAGACGTGTCCGTCTTGTGAAGGCATCCAGCTGTCGATCTCTGTCGCACTGCTGTTGCCGAGTCTTTGTCTTTCGTGAAAGCATCAGGGAAAGAGGGCAGCCTCTCCTTTCCGAGTCAGTGGAAGTATACAAGTAACCGAGGGTGACTGCTCTCATATGGCTTCCCAGATTAGCCGTTGTGGATATTGACGTCTTGCAGCATGTGTACGTATGATATATATATATATATATATATATATATATATATATATATATATATATATATGTATATGTGTGTGTGTGTGTATGTCACACAAACACTGTTGTAGGTTCTGACCGGTGTGGTCTTTATTGCTAACTAAGCCATCTGAAGGTGGCCTAGTAATAGAATCGACACCTGTCGAGATTATCAACTGTATTTCATTTTTTCCTTGTGGTGTTTGATATAAAAACCCACGTGTAAGTGATTACAAGCATGTATATATGTATACACACACACACACACACACACACACACACACACACACATATATATATATATATATATATATATATATATATATATAGATATATATATATATATTATCTTTGGAAACACCAGCTACTGTATGTAGTACATATATGGGCAAAATTACTCGCAGCTTCTTTATTTATTTTTTTTTTTGCCAACCTGTGGTTACAATCAGTTTAGTTAGAGATCATGAAGTAGTTGATTTTTATTAAATCGTCGCACGATTGTTATATTTAGGTAAATCTTATGTTGAGTGATGAAATGAGGCTTGATATAGGTCAATTTTGCACATGATTTTATTTTTGTATGGATTGTTGAGGAGAGAGAGAGAGAGAGAGAGAGAGAGAGAGAGAGAGAGAGAGAGAGAGAGAGAGAGAGAGAGAATAACCTTCATTAAAACTGCTAGATATACGCAGTTATTTTTGCGCAAATGTAACTGATTTACGTTAAACAGAAGATTTATGTCATATTTAGAAAAACGTATTAACCCAGGTTTTTAAAATTTCCACCTAAATTCGAAAATGTCCTGTAGACTTAAGTTCTCCCTTTGTATGAAATGTAGCCTGTTGTCCTAGACTGTTGTCCTAGGCGCCCAGCATATCACAAATAATTATTTGTATTCTGTGTCGCTTTGACGAAAGAGTGTACGTACAGTATTTTGCGATTGCCGTCTAATTTCGATAAAAAAAAAGGGTTCCCGTTGGGTGGTCAAGAACCCGAAGCGACTGTAGGAGTCTTAAAGCAAAACAGTTTGAATCTTGTATCCAGACGAACAAATATTTCCCTTTGATGATGATGGTTCACAACCTGACACACACAAGACAACATGCGTGGCTCGGAATGTCATCGGAAGCTCCTTCCTTCGCCGAAGAGAAGAGATGAGGTTAAGGGCAAGAAACGGCCCCGTTTATAATGCCTTGGCCTGCCACCTCGGTGGCCGCGAATTCAATTCTCGGGCATTCCATCGAGGTGTGAGAGATGTGTATTTCTGGTGATAGAAGTTCACTCTCGACGTGGTTCGGAAGTCACGTAAAAACGTTGGTCCCGTTGCTGAAGAACCACTGGTTCCATGCAACGGAAAAACACCCTATACAAACAAACAAACAAACGTTTATAATGCCTCGCCAAGCTAAGAAACCAAACGTATTCTGGGAAGAAACGCGGTCAAGCGAATGATCTTCCCTGCTCGGTGTGCTGTCAACAGCTCATTGCGTCGACGATATATGCAGGAACACTCCGTTCAACCTTCATTGTTGATAGTGTTCGCCGAAATAAGAAATCATACATTTTTTTTCATATTTTTCCCCCCTTTTTTTTAGCCCGATTTTTGTTTGACGTTGAATTTCATCATGGTTCGGAGTGCCGCTTTCAGGGCTCGCTCTGCTTCAGCTTCATGGTGGCAATGGCCTCTGAATAGGATGGTAGACCGTCCTCTTCATTTTGGTCTGCGATATCTTGCCTGTGGCAGGAAGAGGACGGGCTGAAGGCGAACTCGCTGCACGGGTTGACGTATAGCGTCGGTTCGATCTGCGGTGACGACGTAGTGAGAGGTGAAGTATGGAGGGTACCAGGGGGCGATAAGGCACTCTTGCAGGGGTACAGTTGCTCGTATTTGGGAGGCTCCCCCCCGGGGGAGATGATCTCGTACGGGGAGTGGACGTCTTCCGGCTCTTCTGGGTCCTGAAAGATAACAAATTAAACTGTTAATATTATCCCCGAAATACAAGTTTCTGGAACTGCTACGTGATTCGTTAATGATGAAGACTTCGTTCACTGCCGAGTGTTGCAGTGTTATTCTTTAGCTGTTGGCATTTAGTAATGAGTCTCAGGTAGAAATTCTGTCTCACACTTTGGTCAACATGAATAAAGATATAGTACTAGATATTAGCGCTAACACACTCAAGCATGCTTGCAACCACATGAACGAACATTACATAAATGTCGAGGAATAGATATTTCTAGGTGCCTTAAACCTTACTGAGAGAGTCAAGTGCCTGCTGGATTATTATATATAAAAAAGCGTTAGAATTAAAAAAAAGGAAGTGACTACACAACTATGACGTTAACCGTTATATGAGACTTGAAAAATTGTAAAACAGGTCAGAAATATTCATACGAGATGGATGTTAAATATATGTATTTCTAAAGTGTGGATAGATTTGTGGCAAAAAAAATTCTTATAAAGATTATCCTTTTTTTCAAGTCAAAATTATTAAAGCAAAAATAATTTTTCTCCGTCTTCGATATCTGCAGATGTTGCAACACCACTTTGTAAAATCGGTCTGGGTCCCTCGACATTTTTCTGAATATATGAAAGAGTCGTCCAGATCCAAAATGTACAGCTCTGGTGGCTTGGGTTGAAGCTTCTGACCGCTCACCTGCTACAAGTTTCACGCAACAAAGCACAGCTCAGCAAGTATCTTCCAGGAGGTTTACTTGGTGTAATCCGAATAGTGATAAAGTTTTATTTGTTTTTCTTCTCATTTTTCTGTTGTGAGATTAGAAGGTTTCTTTACATACTTCGGTTAATCTGCACCATGCTTTGCAGAGGTTAGTTAGTGACCAAAGGCCATCGACTTGACCATTGTTGTCAGGATTTTTTCCAGTGTATGAAGTTTGTTCAAGTTCAACATCTCTCTATCTGTTCCATGAAGTGAACGAGCTATTAATTCACATCCAAAATATCTACAGAAAGGAACGTTCATGCAAGGAAAAGTACCAAAGATGAAATAAGAATAAAACTGGTGCCCTCAGCAAATCCAAAGACATTATCTTTACAACATGAAGGCTACAATAATTAGTAGTGCCTATTCACATAAGATAGTCTGAATTGAAAGGTTCCTACATTCTGTTGAGAAAGGTGCCATTCTTCATATTCAAGTGATAACAAACTCCCCTGTTAAAAAAAAGCGTGGTAAGTGATACAAGAAATAAAAAGGGTATGAGAAATCCACTGTCTTGTTTGGGGGCGGGTGGGGTTTCTTATCTGTACAGGTTAATGATCTCGTGTCTAGACCTAGTGAGAGACTGCGTTGTCATGTTGGCCTCATGGCAATTTTCAACAAAACATTAAATATAGCTTGTGTTTCCGCTTACTCGGGGAGTAAGCCTACAAACTACTTTGTTGTTGCTGTTGTTGTGGGGGCAGGGGCTAGGAAAGGTCTAAACAGGTGTTTCGCGTTGAGTTAAAGATACAGGGATTTTAGGATAGGATATTTAGAATTTATTTATTAGAATGAAAATGTAAAAAATGAATAATGTGCATATGAAACAGCACAGAAAAATTATTTCTAATAAAATATATCTTATTTTTTTCATTTTCTTTTATACAAACGGGCTATCTGTCAAGAGATTTTAGCACGTTTTAATTTATTTGATGTACTGAATTTAGAGGCTATATTTCTGTTCAGTTATTTTGTGTTTCATGAACGTGTGTTTGTGACCTTTTCATTAGATCCTTGTTAATATGAGCAGTACTAATTATGAGTATTATAATTACGAAGACCACTTCACGTTAAGTTAGGAATATAATGTTTGCAACTTATGCACCAGTGGAAAATCTTGTTTTCTTTATTTTCCCGTGTGATTATTTTTGTATCACATATGACACTGCAGAACACAGATTATCCTTTTAGTCAGTTCTAAACTTGAAAGGAGGAAGATATTATCTTATCGGGATATCGATATGTAAAATAAGTATAGAACAAAGCAAAAGCTGCTGGCGAGCCTTCATCATCATCTGCCTGGTCACTGCCCTTGTGAGCGCCTCAGTGACGTGGTCGGTATTGTGTTGACCTACCACCTCGGTGGCCGCGAGTTCGATTCTCGGGCATTCCATTGAGGGGTTAGAGGTGTGTATTTCTGGTGATAGAAGTTCAGTCTCGACGTGGTTCGGAGGTCACGTACAGCCGTTGGTCCCGTTGCTGAATAAACACTGGTTCCATGCAACGTAAAAACACCATACAAACAAACAAATAAACAAACCCTTGTGGGACTTTGCAGAATCGTTCTGTGTGGCTTTTAAAATCTCAAAAGCATTTGATAATGTCTGCCATCAGGCTTTTGTTTTTGCCAAATTTCTTGCTTGTGACTTTGACTAACGTAAGTTTTATCTCTAAATTTGCTTTCACTGTTTGACATTTTGCTTTCACTGTTTGACATCTGATACTGCTGGCACCACATTTGCTCCCCATTCCCTCTTTATCCATGATTTTATTTTTTGGTGAGCAGCCAGACCTGAAAATTTCGTCTTCATCCATCCTCGAGCTCTTTTCTGGCGATCACATTCAATCTCGAAATATCTTGACGCTGATTTTGGGTTCTTATCTGAACTGTGGGTACAATACCGCAGTCAAATTCGGTACTTATGAACTACGTACCTATTCCCCTTTCTTCTTCTGTCTCGGGTGAATTCAAGATTGTTTCAATGAACATTGATTTATACACCTAACTTTTGTGAGTTCAAGTTTGCCCCGAGCTCTTTTTAATTCAGATGGATAAGTGGCCTCTAAAAGTGGGAGTCGCTTTCCTAGAACGTTGCTTTTGTGATTGTTTTACGGAATCCTATTTCTCCCTCCTCGAAGAGACTCGAAACAGCTTCCTTGAGGTGGCTCTCTCTCTCTCTCTCTCTCTCTCTCTCTCTCTCTCACACACATTTCCTTGATATACTGGTTTGGTCAATGCTCCGGTAAGCTCAAGGTAGTCTTGTAACACCCTTTAGGCCACACTTCCCTTCATTTACTGGATAGAAATCATCAGTAATCATTGGATTGCAAGGTTCAGTGACTTTTCCTTTCCCTCCGCTGCCGAGATATGGATTTCTCATCCTGCTTATGTTTTCCCTGATTCCTATAAACGTTTTTTCTTTCAAGCCTGTCGTTCCCTTCGTGGTGGTCCCTACCCCTTTACCTGGCTTGTGTGTGTGTGTGTATGTGTTTTTTATATTTATTACAAGGCATAAAGGGGCACTACTTGCCGGCCCCTTTACATAGTACCTTTGCCTTTTGTTTATTTATTGATTTTTTTTTATTTTAGAAAATTTGACTAAGCTTTCCTGTTGGACTACTAATTTCATTGCAATTTTATGATATAGGTCGTAAATGCTTATCACGTTTTAATTGTGATTATATATTTATAACGTTCATAAACCTATAAAAGCCAATCTAACTTTCATAATGATACATTGTTTATATACAGAGACAATCACCTCTTTAATCAGCGCTGATTAGATAACGGAGGTATCGTATCTAGTTTTCGATTCGAATTCAAAGTAATAACAAATCGAGCTCGAAGTCATCCTGCCGAATGGAAAATGCATTTTTAATAAAAAAAAAAAAAAAACTTCCATTGTTAAGATACAATTCAGTTCTTTTTTGTAAATAGATAATGAGAAATTCACATGTGACGTTAGTGGCAACAGTTTTCAGTTTTCTGTTACAGAAAACTTTGGAATGGCTTTGTCTGTCTGTCCGCACTTTTTCTGTCCGCCCTCAGATCTTAAAACTGCTGAGGCTAGAGGGCTGCAAATAGGTATGCTGATCATCCACTATCCAATTATCAAACATTCCAACTTACAGCCTGTTAGCCACGGTAGTTTTTATTTTATTTAAGGTTAAAGTTAACCATGATCGTGCGTCTGGCACCGCTATTGGTGCCAATAACTCAGGCCACGGCTGGCCGTGGCGGAAAATTTCATACGCTGCACAGAAAAGTCGAATGCGCCGAAGAAACATCGGCGCATTTTTACTTATTTTTATTAATTATTTGTTAAGTTCTCGTCATGCAAGAAAGGCGAATAAAGAGTGGGCGGATATAGGTATATAAATAGATAACAATGAGAAATATATTGAATAAAATTCGATTCTTGAGTGGTGTTAGGAAAAGAACGCGAAAAAAATTGCTTAATGAATCTGACGCTGAGTTATGGAGAGAGGGATTTTTTTTAGGTCCAAATAGTTGTCTGGGTTGTTTCAGGTAATCGCGAATGTCACGATACTAATATTGTTTTCCTTGTTTAACTTAAGTTCGTCTTTTTCCTGTCTTGCTTTATTCATAACGTTCTATCCACGGAATCCTGCGAGTCAAACTGGTCGTCATTTGGCTTAAATAATAATAATAGTCACTGAGAAAAACTCTGTATCACGAGAGTTCATAAAATGTTCTGAAAGGTCCACAATAATATAAACGTCAAAAGTTCGTGTAAAATTCTATAACTATCCACGAAATCTTGCGAGTCAAACTAATCGCCATTTGGTTTAAATAATATTAATAGTAATTTGGAAAAACTCTGTATCACGAGAGTTCATAAAATGTTCTGAAAGGTCCACAATAATATAAACGTCAAAAGTTCGTGTAAAACCTTATAAAAAAACTTTACAATAGCTTTCGAACCCTTTTCTGGCGTTATCTTCAGTCCTAATGGCTATGTTTACGATAAAATTACCCATTTGGACTGAAGATGAACCCAGAGAAGGGTTCGAAAGCTAAAGTTTTTTTGATAAGGTTTCACGCGAACTTTTAATGTTTATCGTTGGACGGGTGGTTTTCCTGCTCGCCTACCAATCTGGTGGTCCGAAGTTCGAGTCTCCGCTCGGCCAACGCGGAATCGGAGGAATTTATTTCTGGTGATAGGAATTCATTTCTCGACATAATGGGTTTCGGGTCCCACAATAAGGTGTAGGTCCCGTTGCTACGAAACCAATTGGTTCCTAGCCACGTAAAAAAATATCTAATCCTTTGGGCCAGCCCTAGGAGAGCTGCTAATCAGCTCAGTGGTCTGGTTAAACTAACGTTGATATTGTTGTGGACCTGTTAGAACAATATTGGTAATGGAGAAACAAATCTACAGTTATGGATAATGTACTTATATTTAAAGGTAAATCTGTACAGAGAGCTTTTGGGAATTTGTTCGATTCTCCTTTTCAGTCTCGAATTTGAAAAGGCCCGAAAACTCTATAATAGAGTTGTCTTTAAATGTAAGTACATACATAACGGTGGATTTCTTCCTCTATTCCAAGACTCGTGCTACTATGAGTATTTTTTTATGATAAAAATAGTGATGATGAAGGTTTTTTTTAAGTCAATACTGTCGTACTTTTGTTAAATAAGTAAAAGTTATAGATTCTGAATATTGACAAACACACTGTCACTTTTTTTTGTTTTGTTATTTGGACAACATCGTAGCATAAGTCCGAAACACTTATGTCTTTGCACCGATATCTAAAGTGTAGGGCGAACCTTAAGCCAAACACTTTGTAAGTCCATGCTTTCAGAGGTCTTCATCCATAACTCTGGCAATGGCAAAGGAAGCGGCATTGCTGGGAGGATACTTACCTCCGCCCACACCAGTCATCGAAAGCATAGATCCGGCAAACTGCCCGGATCTGAATGAAATCTCACATGGACCGCGACTAATACAGAAAACTCGATTGCGCCGAGAAACTTCGGGGCATTTTTTATTTGTTTATTTTTTCAATTATGTCTGTTCTTCAGACGAACTGATCTGAGATTTGTGAAGGCCGTGACAATCCATAAGGGAAATCGCTCCTGACTTTGATTCTGGATGCGCATTCATCCCCAAATCTATTCAGCTCTGTCTTGGGTCAAACTCATCAACGCATCACTGTGTTTGGGACATGCGGTGGACCAACCGACAAGCAGCCGAAAATTGTACAAATCGTGCATCAAATAAACAACGTTGAATGAATGCGTCACCGCCTTTCAGATCCGATGTCGAAGGAAGCAACGAAGCATCACTCTTACCAAGCTTAAAAAAAAAATGTGGAGACAGAACCTCTGAAATAACAAAACCGTGAAAATATGGTGGTTTTGTGGCCTCACCTCTCGCCCGGCGTGACGGTCTCGCCGAAATTTGATCGCCAGAGCTAAGAAGGAACATCCACAGGTCACGAAGAGTAACGCTAACGCGATCGATCCCTCATGTAGCGCGGTCTTGTAAACGAGAAACACCACAGCCATGACGGTGGGCGCCATGCCGACCGAGAAGAGGAGGAGGAGTTCGGCGTAGATGTTCATTTCTTTCCCGTGGAGTGAGAGGGAAGGTGGACAGTGACCCAGAGACCTCGCGGGTGATACTGATTGTTGTTGGCCCGGTTCACGAAATGTGCGCGGATGGTGTCGGCGGTACTACTCGCTCGCCCCTTTAGGTGCGTCAATTTCGCCCGGGCTGGGTACTGATAAAACAGATAAAAAAAGTCGGGATAATACTTATCACGATTCCACCAATTTCTCGGAGAGTTCATGATTCATGTGTATGTGATTACACGTATATTTAAAAGATTGTTATCGTTCATAGACCCAAGATTGGGCCAATTGGTCTCACGAAGGAAAAGAACACATAGTGTTCCATTTTGTACCTGGGAGTCACGTTTAAAGGACATGTGGAAACTATCATGCCCCTGTGGCAGTTTTATCTCCATGTTCATCGTCCGAGGAAAGATAAACGCAAAACATGAGATTACGTGCTCCATTATTCCCCTGGGATAAGTGGACAAGTCTTGTGTCAGTAACGGGAAAGGGAAAGAACTGTCTCATATCACAAATAAGTCAACAAGACATAAATGTTCTTGTCTGAGCCCTTGCCCTTCAAGAATGATAACAGAAGCAGATGCGTGAGTGTGCAAGTTGCAAGAGAGCGAGAACAGTGGCCGGTAATAAAGTCACAGGGAAAAAAAGTTACAGAAAAAAGTGACAATTTTGTCTAGGAAAAAATGACGCAGGAAAAAAGCCACATTAATTTTTGGTGGCCAGTAATGTAGTCACAGGGAAAAGTTCACAATATTTTTTGGAGGGATCATCATCTGAATGCTATTTACAGTCTTTTGTTTATGTTTTTACGGTCATCCCAACGGGCTTGCAGAAAACACGCCGCAAAGGTGGATACATGCTATACTCTGTTTTTTTCCATCTGTCTGTCCATCCGCCTGTGGTGGTCGCGCATGGCAACACTGCGTCCCGTGCTTAAATAGTTACGTTATGTCTAAATTTTAGGTAAATAAAAGGATATCTGGGTGTACATTTGCAACTGGAAAGTGTTTTAATAATTTACTGTATGCGAATTACACCGTTAATATCCGAAATAGGATATTATATAAACCCCGGGACGCAGTGTTGCCATGCGCAAACACCATAGGCGGATGGACAGATGGAAAAAAACAGAGTATAGGTTAAAAAATAAAAAAAGAGAGAAAATACCCAACAAGCTTGTAGTAAACGGCTGCAAAGGTGGATTCGTACCGGGTTAAAAATCTTTTGGGGTAAGGCTTGGGTCACTATTTAGGAAAGATTTATGTGTTTTTTTTTACCTGTTACTCCTTTTTTGTTTGTTTTTTTACCTGCGACTTTTTATTTATTTATTTTTTTTACCAGAATTCGCGAGAGCATGTGGGAGTTGTTAAAGCACATACGAGAACGACTTATTGAAGGTGTGAAATTCGGACGCGTTGCGAATCCAGTTCAAAAACGGCTTTTAATTTGTATAACTTTCTGAGTAATCATTTATTGAATTATATTAAATACAATGAATTAATTTAGATGCTATGTAAGATTTATATCTTTTTAAGTTATTTAATAACGTAGACTACCGCATCTCAAAATTTTTTCAAAGTAGATGAATGATATAGATTTACGTGTATTACAACTCTCATTACTGTGCAGGCGGATACATTGCATTTAGGCTTTATACGTAAAGGGTTAGATATTATCCACGGGACGAGTAATGAGAATGATAATAAAATCTATTCAGGACACTTTTATAAAATTGTTTAAAGAGCATGTTATTTTAAGTCCATATAATATATTTAAGGCAAGCTCAAGAATAAGAAGTACAAGATCTGGGTAGTTTATAAGAATGTATGATTGAAGTCGAATGGGTCTTTCTTGTTTGTCTGTTTGTCCGCCCTGGGTGGGAGCTGGGTAGGTAGGGGATTAGGAGAGTTAGGGAGACATAACACATCTATCCTCCCCCTGCAAAACTGTTTGTCCGGATAGGTGGGGGATCGGGTTCTAGCACAGCGTCGGTTGAGGTGTTTGGTTGTCCGTAAACCAAAATACCGAGTAGATTGAGAGCCGGTGCCAGGACGCCAGAGGAAAGATACAGGATGTGAACAGGCTGGCAGCCAATTATTAGAAAAATGAATTGAAAGCCGTTTGAGTGAGTCACTGATAAGAATAGAGCTGTTGTTGCTTTCAGATATCACAGACGAAGATATTTCTTAACGTTTCAGGTTAACGTCATATATTACTGACGGTGACATCGTTATATGATAGATTTTTCTTCAAAGAGTTTTCCTGCCTTCGATGTGCGCACGTGCAAAACCCACTTTAAAACATCAAATTATAAGTGTACTTGTATTGTGTCAGTGAAAAAAAATAATAATAAGAAAGTAAAAATAAACAAATCTTAATAAACATAAAAATAATAAAGATATAAATAAAATTGATAAAATTATGATTATACAAATTCAAAATAAAATAATAAAATTGATAAAATAATAATTATACAAATTCAAAATAAAATAATAAAATTAAAATAAAATAAAAACGAAAGCAATACTAGGAGAGCACAATAATAAAAAAAATGAAGATGAAAAAAAATGGGTGCCTATGCCATTGTGCAAAAAGGGTAAATTAATTGAGAAGAATGTTAAAGGAATACGGGAGCGGGAACTTACTAAGGGGACCATGATCGTTGGGACAATAGTGCCAAGCGGCAGGAGAGGCCGTATTCCTCGGATAATAGGGTCAGCTGGTGGGATTCTCTTTGGTAAATAGTCTGAAGTGTAGCGTTTGTGTTACGGGGAAGTTGTAAGTGAAGCCGTGTCATTAGAGAAACGTTATGAAAGTGTAATTATTGTAGAAACGGCGTCATGAGAAGCATTCCTTTTGTGGGGATTTATGGAAGCTGGATTGTTGTTCAGACAGTCAAAACCGAAGCATATTGCTTGAAAATATGTCAAGAAAACGGGACTAAAAGTCTCAAATCGAGAATAGAAACTTCCACACAGGGAGAGGGCATTCTTGGATATCACAAGCAGTTTAAACCTTTCGAATATCAGGCTTATCGAGGTGCATTTCACGTAATCAAACCATCATAAAACACTCTTATCCATCTTTTCGCTTTCACCAACCGTTCCTCGCCCTTTCAATTCTTATGCCTCACACTCCGTAAATAGTCTATACTAATTATAGTTCCTCGTTGGACGAGCGGTTTTCGAGCTCGGCTACCAATCCGATGGTCCAACGTTCGATTCTCGGCTCGGCCAACGCGGACTCAGAGGAATTTATTTCTGGTGATAGAAATTCATTTCTCGATATAATGTGGTTCGGATTCCACAATAAGCCGTAGGTCCCGTTGCTAGGTGACTAATTGGTTCCTAGCCACGTAAAACATATCTAATCTGCTCAGTGGTCTGGTAAAACTAAGATATACTTAACTTTAGTTCATCCCAAAGGCTTCAACATCTTCACTTTGCTTTCATAGAGGCAAATTGGCTCGATATTCTCCTCGCAAATTATCTCCTTGTTTCCATACTCTCCCAAACACCTGTAGGAATCAAACCCTTCCATTCTGTCGCCATTCATTGCTCTGTCTTCCTGGTTTCTAAATACTATCATGGCCCTACTCATGTTCACATCTGCTCTCAGCCTTTGCCTCTTGCAGACATCTTAAACATAGTTTAATATATTTAAATTCATATGAATATATATATATATATATATATATATATATTATATATATATTCGTGATTCAGTTATGAATATATGTATACATACGCAAACACAATATATGCATACATAATTGCCGTGCACAGTGGCGGATCTACGTAGAAATATTTCATTGTGGGACCACTTAGGATTATCATGTACACATCCAGTACATATTTATCAATATTTATTAATGTTTGCACTTACGCACACATATACACACAGTAGTAGTGGTTGTTGTTGTTGAAATGATCATTAACTAAGCAAATTTTTGCTGCTAATAATGATTTATTGACAGAAAGCAATGTTCTGTTATATCCATGGGAGGGAGGGGGGCGTGGAAGCCACTGGACCAGGTCCTCACCTTCAATCCGCCACTGGTCGTGCATAGATACACCATGTATAGAATATAGGCTATGTGAAATTAATAGAATGTAGATTATGTTAAATTTATTTGTTTTGTGTAATAATTAAATCATCAGTTTTTTATCAGTGCCTTCAAGGAGACAAAATTTCCTTTTGTTAAAAGAGGATAACATATTTCAAAAATATTGATATAATAGATTGTATATCATTTATCTGTTTGTATTCGTTTCTTAGGAGTGCCATGTGATAAGTCACTTATCTCACGAAAACCGCCGGTCACCATAACTCGTAGCTTCTTCTTTTCTTCCTGTTTAAGATTACGTATCGTCTCGGTGCAATTCCTTCTCGAAATCGTTCGGTTTAGTGGATTGTGATTTGGATAAGTCAGATCACCCAATTCTTGTGGGATCCATACGCTAGTTGGAATTGTAGTTGTGAATAGGATACTACTACTACTACTTCTACCACCACTACTTCCATTGTTATAATATTATTATTATTATTATTATTATTATTAATTATTATTATTATTATTATTATAATAATAATAATAATAATAATAATAATAATAATAATAATAATAATAATAATAATGATAAGGTAGAAGACCCTCTTTTATGCAAATGCTGTTAAAAAGAATGGCAGAATTAAGCGAGTGGATTTTTATATATATTGTTTTTTTTTTTTGTCCTTACAATTCGCTTCTCAGGCTCAGCGATGTTTCTGATTAACTGGCCATATTCATATTGGGAATTTTCAAAAAAAATATAAATGCTGAAGGTAATCTGTTATTATCATTAATCATTAGATGAAACCTATTCATATAGGACAAACTCACAGAGGCGGGGTTGGGGGTTGGGGTTGGGGGGGAGGGGGTGTTCGGTTATAAAAATGCAACCCTATTTATCGGCCGACATCCGAACTTATATATTTCATTTTAAAGCGCTATTACCGCCATTTTCTCGTTCTTAAAAGGGCAAAAGCATTTTTTTTTCAACGCGGAAACTTTGAAACTTTGGCATAAAAATATGCGTCTGACCTTTAGAAGTAGATTAAGGTCACTTATGGCTTTTAGACATCAATAATAATAAGAATGAACTAAGTAACCCCTGTAACGGGGCTATAATATTGAAGATGGATACGTAGCAGTACCCGAAAGTCTCTCCTTGTTCATTTTTAACCCTGTACATTAATATATTTTTAACACTACTGTGGCTTTTAAATGTCAACAACAACAACAACAATATTAATAATAATAATAGTATTAATAATAATAATAATAATAATAATAATAATAATAATAATAATAATAACTAATAATAATAATAATAATAATAATAATAATAATAATAATAAAATAATAATAATAATGAGGTAATAAAACTGAAATAACAAGGACAATTTTTATGTCCTTTGGAAACTTGATACATCAGCTACACGCTGATAAAAAAAGAAGATATGAAGAAGAATCGAGAAAATTCTATATATAAATTGAATGCCGCAGAAACAGCCATTATTTTCAATGCTACTACCCTTAGAGGTCTCCTCCCTAATGATAATAATAATAATAATAAAATAAAACAAGCACTAAAATTTCCCCATAGAGTGAAAATCTCTAATGTCACTGCGACAACAGGCACAGGTCACCCACATCAATCAAAACTCCCCAAAGGTCTTGAATCAAGAGCCTCACATGTACCGTCGTACGCAGCTGCTGATGGTAACGTCTCCACTGGCCTCTCGCCCTCCTCTCCTCTTCCAGAATTAGCGTCACAATGAAAATTGAAAAAGTGATCGTGAACACTAGAATGGACAGCAAGATAATTCCCGCCGTCACATCGTGCACTGAAACGAGCAGCGCGATGACCGTCGTGATGATCGTGAACAGAATGGCCAGAAAGACCATGTACGACCTCAACATCTTCTTCCAGAGAGCTAGAAAGCAGCGCGCTCACGGCTGCTGCCTTCTGTGTTCTCTTGACCAAAACAATGCCGGCACTAAGTGCTGGAACTTGGAGTCATGAGTTTTCCCGCTCCCGACCACCGCGGGGGGTTCCCACACAGCGCCAGACTAGACCTAAACGTACCATGTTCTCTCTCGGTGCTCAGCGTGACCTCCAAATCTGAGTGTTGCTTCCCGTGACGTTTTAGAGAGAGACCACATGTATGGGGGATTACGTTGATTTACGTGGTACAGTGTGTATAAAGTATGGGTAAT
>NC_087216.1:403453-420953 GCF_015104395.2 Macrobrachium nipponense
ACCATACGCAAACACCACAGGCGGGTGACAGATGGAAAAAAACAGAGTATAGTGTCAAGCACTTGATGACCCAGCTGTATATGCACCGCCTGTGGCCAACAAGGTTATGATCCAGTGCAATGGAGAGCTTGTAACATCTTGTTACTTTGAAATAGGATGGTTCGTAAACTGCTTGCAACGTCCCTAGCTGCACCCACTTTTTAGCTTTTTCTTCCATTCCCGCTTTGCTTCTTCAGCCTTGCTGTACCCCGTTGGGGGGTAGTGCCTTCAGTGCACCTCATGCGGTGCACAGTAGGCATTACTTAAGGTTCTTTGCAGCGTCCCTTCGACCCTTAGCTGCAACCCCTCTCATTCCTTATTCTGTACCTCTGTTCATTCATATTCCCTTTCTTCATCTTACTTTCCACCCTCTCATGACAATTATTTCATAGTGCAACAGCGAGGGTTTCCTCCTGTTACACCTTTAAAATCTTTCGACTATCAATTCCCCTTTCAGCGCTGAATTACCTCATAGGTCCTAGCGCTTGGCCGTAGGCCAAAATTCTGTATTCCATTCTATTCTAGCCATGCTGTACAACTTCTCTATTATTTCTTAGTACAACTGTCGGGTTTTCTCCCAGTTTCTCCTTTTCATTTTTGTTCTTCATCTCATTTATTTTCCAGATCCCTATCTTGCTGTCTAAGCACTCTAACTCCCTCTTTTCTCTGTCATAGGCGTTGAATGGCTGAAAGTGCCCCGGTGCTTGGCTTGATATAGCCTAGATTTCACCAATCAAAACGGAAAGGTCCTTTCTCTGAAGGAGCGCAATAGAAAATACACAAGGCATGACTCTTTGCGGGAGCATAATAAGAAAAAGAAACAAAAAATCCTCACCTGGTGCGGATTTGCCTCCTCATATCTTGAGTAGCAACATTTGTCTGGACGAATGCTCAGTTCGGTGCCGTCCTCTTCCCTGTCTCTGCCGAACTTAGAATTTCGCCGCCTTTCTTTTTTCCTGACTTCCATCCTTTCATTCTTTAAGAAGCAAGTCTTTTTTTTTTTCATCCTTGAGGTAAAAAGACCTCAAGTTTTTCTTCCTTCTTCATAATCTTGGAAACGATAAGAGTTTTGCTTAGATTAAGCTGGCTTATGCTATCATAAGCTTTTCCCTAAAGCGTGGTAAGGATTTCACGAGTAAAAGGGGCTTGGTGTGGCCCTGCGGTCTCGTTCAAGCGTCGGCCGAGAGTAAGATAATGACAAAAGTGTGCCCACCTCACGATCCTCAATAGAACAAATCAAAATTGATAGGCTCAAGGAATGAATCGTGTATCTTTACCTCTCATGGACTGGAGGTTCTTCTCAAGTAATTACTGTCATTATGATTTGCACCAATTACATCATTTACTCTCGAGGTTCAAATTTAGAAAGGAAGGATGTCTCCAAACCAAAACTGAAAGACTCTGTAACGCTTAGAAAACTCTTTTATTTTAAAATTATGGTATAAAATGGTGTTGCCATCCATGTGCTAAAAATAAGTGAAAATAAGTAAAAAATGCGTCGAGGTTTCATCGGTGCAATCGAGTTTTCTGTATAGCGGATATTCAAGGCCACCGAAAATAGGTCTATCTTTCCGTGGTCTCGGTATAATGATGTATGAGCCGCCGCCCAAGAAGCTTTAACCACGGCCCGGTGGTGACCTGTCATATAGTGTTGCAAGACGCACTATTATGGCTAAATTTAACCTTAAATATAGTTTTTATGATCTGAGGGCGGACAGAAAAAAGTGCGGACGGACAGAACAAAGCCGACACGATAGTAGCTAAAAGGTAATGCTGTTATCTTTTATCTTTTAACACACATACAAAAGAAAACACGCCATTTTCTAGTAGTGTTCCTGATATTCACAATACTCGAACTGATAGTGATAGCTTTGTTAACCAATTTATTTCAGATGACACTGTAAATCTTGTAAGCCAGATATTATTTGTAACTCTCGGTTACTTTTGCTAAGTTCTCTGTACTGTTAGTCAGAGGTATTGCAGTCGTGCCTAAATCCATCCCGGCCACAGTGGAAATTTTAGTGTGGATTGACCCCCAACTTTAATGATAATGGACACGCCTCTTGAAAAGGGGCTGGTTGAATGAACTTGGAGATATAGAGGGAGGCAAGAGATTTTAACAGTTTTCTCAAAGTGGTTGACCAACAGTTTGCAGCAACTTTCACTGTCTTTTGTCGATTTCATGGTCTGCCGTGTACAAGGAGTTTCTACAAGAAGTTTTGCAGTTAGTATTCATAAGGATTCATTAAAATAAATGGTATCTCCTAGTTTCCTCTTGGGAGAGGTCGGTTTCAACCACATCAGGCCTATGGGTGACCTGGTACAAGGTCCAAGAAGTGTGTTTAGATACTGGCCCAGTAAGACTTTTTGATCTGTGGAGGTATTCCGGTATTCCATCAATCCCTAACCGGCCATTAAAGAGAAGATACGGCTACTGCATATACTATTCGTGGTGATCAGGATTCTTAAGGTAACTGACTTTGATATCACCCTAGAAAGGATTAATTTAGAGTCAACAAATATGTTTCCAGGAGAGCTCAAACTTACTAATAATTACCTTATAAGAGTAGTTCTACAGAGCCAGCGAGGCAGTTCCAGGTTTCATACCTTTTGATGTTTGGGTAAAGTATGGCACTCAAAACCAGTTAAATATAATTTGATGCATCCATAAAAGTCGCCATTATGAGAATATTTCGAATGACTGAGTTAGATTGTCGCATTCTATTCAAAATCACCGGTAATGATAAAAAAGGTCATCTTTATAAAAAAAACTTTGATACAAATTTACAAAATAAATGTTACCATTACTTGACACTGGTGTTTGCAGGAAGAAAGCCACTTTCGGTTTCTGTTACATATTAATATTCTACATGGATCTTCAAAAGCATAATTGTCAATAATTGTCATTGGAGCAATTCAAATATTATTATCATGATGATTACGATGCTCACGACATTAATATTTTTTCATGTTCTTTATTATATAAAGCTTGGTAAATAAAAAAAAAACCGGGACAGACAAGTGATTGGTTCTTCCGACCTTTGTTCAGCGCAAACAACAATAACATTCCTGGTTTGCAGTTGCATCATAGTGTTGCAGCGATCATCTTCCTGTTTTCTTCCTGTCGATGACGCTTTCATGTTCCTCCTCCTCCTCCTCCCTTACAGGCCCCCATCGTCATTAGCAGGGATCACCATGACGTCAGCGGAACAGACTCCCCCTTCCGGGAAACGTCCAACGTCTACGATGGATCTGCTTTTACTGCCGGTAAGATCATGGTTGAGTTGAGTTGTGTCGAATATAAAATTTAGGCCAAGGGCCAAGCACTGGGACCTATGAGGTCATTCGGCGCTGAAATGGAAATTGACAGTAAAAGGTATGAAGGGTGCAACAGGAGGAAAACCTCACAGTTGCAATTAGAAGTTCACTCTCGGCGTGGTTCGGAAGTCACGTAAAGCCGTTGGTTGGTCCGTTGCTGAATAACCACTTGTTCCATGCAGCGTAAAAATACCATACAAACAAACAAACAAACAAACAAACAAGCACAATGAATCAAGTGTTAGAGAGGGTGAGAGTAAGATGAAGAAAGAGTATATGAAAGGAGTTACAGTAAAAAGAACGAAAGTGGCTGCAGCTAGGGGCCGAAGGCACACTGCAAGGAACCTTAAGTAATGCCTACAGTGCACCGCATGAGGTCTACTACGGCACCATTTCCTACGGGAAAGATCATGGTCTCTTCAGGAATAACGCTTGTCGTTGGTGGCTAGTGCCACCAGTGC
This sequence comes from Macrobrachium nipponense, assembly GCF_015104395.2. Lineage (NCBI taxonomy): Eukaryota > Metazoa > Arthropoda > Malacostraca > Decapoda > Palaemonidae > Macrobrachium > Macrobrachium nipponense. The sequence continues at coordinate 407,272 of NC_087216.1, forward strand.
ACCTCATGCGCTACACCGCAGGCATTACTTAAGGTACCTTAAAGCAGCGGTCGCCAACCGGTGGTCCTCGACCATTGGTGGTCCATGAGTAAATTTTGATGGTCCGCAGAAAAAACTGGGACATTATTTAAATTTTCACGTTTTCTTCATCCTTTTCAGGCAACCCTGATACAAATTGCACGGAAGACAGAGAGCCCAGTGTTGCCAATTAAGCATTTTTAATGCCAGATTTGCATTTCAGGGCGATAAGCTTTAAAAAATTTGGATCCAGTATTTAGCAGAAAAAATACCGCATTAACTAACAAACAGCATTATTAATTACAGTACGTAAAACATTACAAATATGAATTTATCCTAATGTAGTATACATAAAATGCATATCAAATAAATACAGTTACCCTATTTTTCTTAATTCATATGAGTGGTCCGTCAAATTTAAAATTATGCATTCAGTGGTTCATGAAGCTCGAAATTTTGGCGACCGCTGCTTTAGAGCGTCCCCCCTTCCGCCCCTAGCTGCAACCCCTTTCGTTCCTTTTACTGTACCTCCATTCATATTATCTTTCTTCCATCTTGCTATCCAACTGCTTCGAGGTTTTCATCCTGTTACACCCCTCAGACTACCTCCTCTCAATTTCCTTTCCAGCGCTGAATGAACCTCATAGGGCCCAGTGCTTGGCCCTTCGCCTGAAATTCTATGTTCTATTCAAGAATAACGCTGTTTTTCCTTAGGTATCGAGATTTTGCCCTTTATGGACGTTTGTGCATTTTCTCTCCTTCTGTGTATCTGTAAGGATGGTGTCTCTTTTTATAAGTTTTGGTCATGATGCCAGGTGACCTTTAAGTTTTCAATGTACGTTGTTTAACTTTTACCTTTCTTTCGATTGCGCTTGCTTCTTCAGCGTTTAGTATTACTTCTGCTTCCTGAGCAGAAGTAATACTAACACTATTCATACATACAGTATGAACGATCTCCGCACCGATTTCAATCTGAACAAAGATTTTGTCTCGAGAAGACATGGCATCATCTCTAGAAGAGACGCCTGCGATAGCGTTATATCGGCAGACAAACCCATACATTGAACGATCTGTGTATGTCAGTCACAAGTCGCAAGCCAGCAACCTTGTCGTGACAGATTCCCGCTGAGATTGTTCAGACACGAAGCTCGAAGCTCCGCCCACTTTTGCATTCAGACAAGCCCATACACACACTGTTTTTGCGAACGATACAGACAGTCGTTCAGACAATCGTTCAGTGTATGGGGGCCTTCAGAGTATATTTTTCCTTGAATAGTAATTTTTTTTTTTGGGGGGGTGGGGCGGGGCTTTATGGTATATTCTTTTATTGGTTTCGTTATTTATGTAACTGTTTCTTTATATGCCTACTTTTTCTAGATGGTACATTTGCTTCGATGTTTTCTAGTCTGTCAGGCAGTTTATAACGGATTACCTGTTTCGTTTACCAGGCTAGCATCATGTTTTTGTGTACGTGCGGCCGTTGATTTTGCATTTTAGTTTCCAGTGTGCATTTATATGCTTTTTGTTCATCTTTCCTAGATAATGACAAATATTTCTGGGGGGGGGATCATTATCTTCTGCTATTTACAGTCTTTTGTTAATGTTTTTACGGTAATCCCCAATGGGCTTGTATTAAACACACCGCAAAGGTGTATACATACCGAGTTAACACCCTTGGGGGTCATGTGTAAGAGAGATTTTTGTACCAGTGTTGTAGTTTTCTGAGAATATTATGTTTATTTTACATTTCAGGCATGTTTGCCTTTAGACTTGAATGTTGAATGAACCTAAAATGTTGCTTGCCTTGCAATTAATTAACGCTGGTTGGAACTTGCCTAGATAGCAAACTCCAGATGATGTTATCTTTACACTCCAGATATGGCTGTTCAGAACTTCGTCGGCGACTCCTTCAGAGGAGCAACCTGGGTTGCTCTTCACAACGGCGGGGGCGTTGGATGGTTTGTATTTTATCTGTCAATCTGTTTTTATAACGTGTTACTATCGTCCTCTGCATTTGCTCCTGTTATTTCTATATTCGCGTGTCCCATATTTTATATCAAGTTTTACGAAAGATTAGACTCAAGTCACTGTTATTGATATTGAAATTGTTATTGAGTATTCTCTCGTTGCTCTCAGTACTTTCATCTTGATCATTATCGCTATTATTGGAGAAACACATCCACAGTTATGTATATATATTGAAAGGTAAAACTGTACAGATTATTACCGAATGTTATCTGTACAGTTTTTCTGTAAAGATTTGTACATATATGTAGAATCTACAGGTCATTTTTACCAGACATATTAAATTGTAATAGCCACAATGCCCTCTTAACTTCTCAAATTCTTTGCTCTTTTTTGGATACCCTTGTGACCTCGTCATGGTTATGGCTTCAAGGGTTCGTTTCCCGCTACCGGACATGATGATTTCTTCAAATTTCTTTGGGGTTGGAGCTCAAGGCTTTGGAGTGACAAGCGTATCCAAAAAAGAACAAAGAATTTGAGAAGTGAAGAGGGCATTGTGGCTATTACAATTTCGCATGTACATATACATAACTGTGGATTTGTTTCTCCATTTTAAGAGAGATACTTAAAGCCCTACTATTGTAGAAGACCTACCACATTTAAATTCAATCTGCTCCTCAATACAAGTAGTGCTAGAGAATGGAAAAGACTTGCAAAGTTTATTAACCTTAAAATGTCTTTATTTTAAATTTAATACTTTCTAAGATTTTCATTATTCTCGTATTATTTTCGATGTATGTACTTTTCTTTGTCAGAATTCCTTTTATGCTTTAAATATGTACTTGCTAAATATATGTGTACATAAATATAGTTGTAATCCACTGGTCTCTTCGTTTTGTAGTTTTTGTGTAAAATATATATATGTGTAATTTTTCTGTAATTCTCATACCCCGGAAGGTGTCGATAGAATAAAATTTGCCTTTGCCTTTGCCTTTGCCTTTGCCATGCTACTATGAGCATTTATTGTTATTATTATTATTATTTTTCATAAAAGTTCCAATGAAGTACTGTTATGCTTCCTCAGGGGCGAAGTTATGAACGGAGGGTTTGGTCTGGTTATTGACGGCTCTGAAGATTCACACTACAGGGCCACTCTCCTGCTCAACTGGGATGTATCTAATGGCGTCGCTCGCAGGTAAGATTTATGTGAATATATATATATATATATATATATATATATATATATATATATATATATTATATATGTAAATATATATATATATATATATATATATATATATATATATATATATACATTATATATATATATATATATATATATATATATATATATATTATATAATATATACCGTATATATAGATAGTATATATATATATATATATATAATATATATATATATATAAATATTTATATATTTACTAACAGGACCTCATTGGGGAAACTGGGCTGGTATCAAGCGGATGAAATTTATTTCAAATATTTTGAATGAATTAATCTCCGCTTGATATCCACTAGTTTCAATGAGGCCCTGTTCGTAATGTATTATTGCACAGAACAGTTGTGTAAGTGATAAAGTTTAACATATATATATATATATAATATATATATATATATATATATAAATATTTTGTACAAAATAGTTAGTATTAGTACGGTTCCTATCGGATTAATTGGATAGGTAAGAGGACAGTTATATATATATATATATATAATATATATATATATATATATATATATATATATATATATATATATATATATAACTGTCCTCTTACCTATCCAATTAATCCGATAGGAACCGATCTAATACCAACTATTTTGCATAAATATACTATACATACCTATAGATATATATACTTTTTTGTATACAAAATCATTAGTATTAGATCGGTTCTATCAGATTAACTGGATAACTAAGAAGACAGCAGCAGAGAAATTAAGTTAACAAAGTTTGGGAAAATGGGTGATTTTTCAGGTTCATGCGATAGGTTCTCTTGTCAAGATGGTTAATGGCTTAACGGTGAGGAAATTGGTTAGAGGTCGGATTGAAGAATGGCTGCACGCACCTGATGCGTTGAGCAACTGAGGAGGTTCAGTTGCGCCTGTAATCCCAAGCGATTGTGCAGGGTGTCCATAAAGTCCCAGTACCATTACAAGTATTTATTGCCCAGAAACCATACAACATAGAGCAACGCATTTTATTGTAGAATGAAGTGCTTGAATGTAAACTTGAGGAAATGTAGAACATTCTACAAAAAACACTGCATTACTTTGTTATATGGTTTTGAGCAATAAATACTTGTAATGGTACTGGGACTTTATGGGCAGCCTGTACAATCGCCTTCTATTTGTATGCATGTTATGCTCCTGAGGTTATTTTATTATTCACATTCGCACATATTTATATGAAGTAAACCATAAAGGCCATTAACTCGAAGAAAAAAAATCCCCCATTGACTAACGTACCTATAGAGAGAAGAGAGAAATGAAAAATAAATGAAAGAAGTGTAATTTAAGAAAGCCCAACAGATAAATCAAGACGAACCGAACGGTTTCTTTGTTCCAGGGCATGGAGCGGCAACGAAAATGCCCAGGAAACCATCGCCAGGGCGATGGGCCACGATCCCCGACTAAAGGTCACGGTACCCAACTACGCGGACGCAAAGATGGTGGCACAGGCACTGCAAAAGAGCAAGTAGACATTCAAAAGCAATGGCACTGGGTCACTGACGAAGGGCTTTTGAAAGTATGGACGAAGACTCGAAGACTCGGACTGAGGATGCGTGGAATTCTTCGTGGTTATTTTATTTGATATTTTCCTATGATGAATTTTTATCACATCACCGTGATTCATATACATACATCGAGCTACAGATTCCTTTAATATCCAATTCGCTCTACCTCGGAATTAATATATTTTCATATATGTTAACCTAAGGGGAATTTTTTAGTTGATATGATTTACGTCCTCTCGTGGGTTCGAACCAGCGCCCAGCGGACAGAGGAGGAATCAGGACTTCTGCTAAGTTATCGACTGGGCCAACGTCACTGAAGTCCTGATTTCTCCTGTGTCCGCTAGGCGCTGATTCGAACCCACGAGAGGACGAAATATTCATATGATATGCTGTGCTTTGTGTCAAATGTATTACATCTCGAATCTTAAAAGAAGTTAGGTAAGTGGAGGAGGGTTGTTTACATACCTCGACATCCTTTTCCCAAAGAAAATGATACTGATATTCCCCGAAGCCTGCTGCTCTAAAGAGGTATTAAAGAAAGTAGAGGTATTAAAGAATGCAAGTGGCAGGAAGGAAAGGTAAGAAAGTCCTAAACATAATTGAAGTTTTACGAAAGAGGCCCACCTCACCCTTATTTCACCTAGTGGGAAATTAACATCAGTTTTGTTAAAATAAAAACAGGTATGGAAACAACAGCGGTAACTACAATGATAATGAAGAAACTTCGATATCGATGATGTTATGACACGTACAATGTTTTCCGCTTAGTACAAACTCTTTGACATTCTAATTTTCCTTACAGAGATGTGCGATAGAAGGAAACTATGTTCACTAAGCAGTTTTCCTTCTTCTTCTCTGTAGAATCAAATACCATTGTTTTTATTATTTTTATTCTCTTCAACATAGATAAGAACTATATACCGATATGTGCTATATTCAGAACACTGTACCAACCTACGGAAATATTGAACGCAACCTTTTTTGTTTAAAGAAATGTGAAAGATTAAGAATATACTTTGATAACAACTGAGATCTTATTCTACAAGATTGGGGATGAATGAGATACAAGGCGTTTTTCAGCTGTTAATTTATTTCTAACAATATTTACAGTATTCGCGATAACGTATGAAGAGAATGCTTTGCAAACAAAGGAAGGAGAACAGACTGATATCTGGGATGAAGCTTGAAGCAAATTGATGAAAACAAAGGTAAAATACTTGAAAGAATTATCCCTCGTTCACGGAGGACTCTGCAGGAATACACTATAACCAGCACGCGTTTCGAAATGATCATTTTTTCTATATTCCGTTTCATTTCTCTATCACTTTGCGCTTCTATAGAAATCAAATTCGTCATCTGCGAGACGTAAGCAGTTTCTCCACTTGATCACTGTTTTCATCACGAAGTAAATTTAACACGATTCCTGACACGCTGTTCTTAATCAGTTGTGCCTTGTTCTTTGTCTGAAGCCTTCACATTCGTGTATTTTTTTTTCTTTTATGCTTTGTGTATAATGCGAAGTCTCATTCTTTTCTTTGAGGTCAGGGAATTTTTATTTTGTTTCTCTTTATTTCCCATAAAAGTTTCAAGAAACGAAAATCAGACCACCTTTGCGCTGTTAGTTCGAAAGATATGATCACTTTGTAATAAAAAAAAATGCAAATTGATAAAAATTAACGTTTTCACGTGGTGTTTTGAACGAGGGAGGTCCTCTGCGATGCACTGAGTACCACCAAATCACTATTGCTATAATGTTGAACTCACTAAACGCTGCTTTTCGCCCATAACTTTACAACTGCCGGTGAGAAAGAACTGGGGAATGTGGACAAGCTTAAGCGACGAAGAATATAAAGGCGTTAAGATTCGTTTTGCGCTGCGCGTGACAGCCAGTGACGACGGAAGTTCTGAAGGAAAGGAAGCGTCAATACCAGTAGAAGCTGTAGCCTACAGTACTCGGTTCCTGCCCCAGTTATCGAAGAGGTTCTCTCTTTTCTCGAAGGAAGCCATCAGTGAAGAAGAGCACTGCACGTTGTATGCCCAGTCGCACACCAGAATCTGCTGATTGAAGAGGGTGCCCTCTGGGCACAGGAACGACGCGCTGCGACGCCCCCAGCACACGTGGAACACCTTCAGAAAGAATCGGTTATTAGTATGCGTAATGTAGAGAAAATCTATTCATACAGTCATGATAAGATAGAGCTGAACGGTAAATCTCCACAGAAAATGTAGCTATAATTTTAAGACAGTTTGTCATATTTTTTTTAACAGAATGCTCAATGTATTTTGCATCTCACTGGAGTCAACATTATTGATAAGATTACTTGGAGGCCTAAAAGGAATTTGCATCCTGTGAAGTAAGGCTGATATTGGAAATACACTTCAGTGTGTGCACCTTATTCAAGACTACTTAATTTAGGAAATACAATGAGCATTTTTAGAGAAATAGCTGGCACGCCTTCATTTTTAGTTCGGAAAAATTATTATACTGGAATACTTGTTGAACGCTATTCGAACTAGATGGTATGCAGACCGTTCGCCGAAAGACAGCTGGACGAAAGACAATTAGTCGAGACGTCAACTGGTCGAACTAAGTAGTTCGATAATTCGTCAGAAAACTATTAAAACGACAATTCGTCAGAAAACTATAAATATGCTTCTAATCAAAACAAATTTAAAGGATTTTTTTTATTAATCTCTAATTTTGATAATACATAGAAAAATGCTTAAAACAAAATTAAATTTTGATTAATTTCTTTCAAGTTAATAATACAAAGGCCAAAGCCGCTTTTAAGTAAATTTAAACTTCGGATAATTTAAAATGTTTCACTATTGCCGAGATTTTAAATCCTCATTTTTTTTATCAGCCCGCGTCCTATTTGCCGCACGTCAAAGAGAAGACTTTTTTTTTTTTTTCCAGTGCTTCTGCATCGTTTAGAGGTAAAGCACTGCCAGCATTATCTGTTATGCAACCAAGAACTTTCTTCAGTTTCATGAGGCCGTTGTTTTATTAGATCAGTTGCTTATAAAGCCGTGTTACGCGAATCGTTTGGTGGATTGGAGTGCTGAGAAGGCTGGCCATCAATCGCATCATCAGTCGTCTTCTTCATTCTCGTATTAGCTTCTTCCTTGCTTTACTCACATCTCCGATAAACCTTCCTGCTACACGTTGTATCAACCAAGTATGCAAATCCTTCGTAGAGGAGTTTTCTTGCATCTCTTTCTGTCTTGGTGAACTCCATTTTACTGAGGGGGCATGCCTTTGAATTTAACGCTTTTAATGCTTAAGTTTTTTTTTTAAACTAAAGCGTGCTAAACCACGAAAAATGTTTTTTATAGCCATATCATGAAAACGTATAATGATAACGAGCCATTTGAAAAAAAGAAAAAATTAGCCTTTTCGACTAACCCCAAAATGGTTTGTTTTATCCATATTATGATAACGTAAAATGTTAACGAGCCATTTAGAAAAAAAAGTTAACCTTTTCGACTAATTGTCCGTAATATCAAGTGGCCATTCGACCTGTTTGTATTTCGATTAGTTGTCTTATGGCAAATAGTCAGACTACCAACTGAATATTTACACTAACCAAACACTACTCATAAACTCCAATGAGAATTCAAGTTTTAATTGGGGAAGGTACAGTCATTAACCACTGTACCGCAGGTTAATCTTGAGACCTTAAAACAGAGTGAGTAATATTTATAATCTGATGAATGAGAAATGGTTTGATACAGGAGAAATGCCTTCTAAGACTGTTATCGAGACAGTGCTTAGAGGGAAAGTACTTCTATGGGCCCTCTGCTGAAAAGCAAGCATTTTTTGTAAAAGGTAACTGGGATCGAAATTTACAACTTCATCAACAATTTGCAAATGACAAACAGGAATTCTTATACCTGGTGATAGCTCACCTGACAGTTAGTTTCTGGATCTGCATAGTATCCACCAAAGTCTTTAGAAGCACAATCAAATCCAGTTTTAGGGATAGTACGAAGGGTCGGATAGTCAGGGCCACTACTTGAAGAGGAACCTCTAGTATGACTATTGTCTGAGTTAACTAAAGCTCTTGTCTTACCGTCTCTCGGTGGATGCTGTGACAGTATGCCACTATCAGGGCGTTTGAATCCCTTGTTGGCCTGTAAAACGTTTGGGGAACCATTTAGTAAAGACTTGCCATTAGATGTGGGGAAATGGGTTTGTGGTTTTGTGTGGGACACTAGATTTTGGCCAGGATTAAAGAACCCCCCAACAGACATACTAAACGTTTTCTGAGAGTTAAAGGGTCGGTTTCTATGAGGTGTTTGGGATTTAGGTGGAGCTGGAGATCCAGGTATTTGTAATCCAGAGGTACCTGTTGATGTTACAGACACCGATGGAGACGGAGTTGGAAATCTGAATGAAGACTGGAACTGAGATACTTGCGGTTTGGGCGTTGGATTCCAATGTAGTGAGTTTTGGGAACTAGTTAGTGGAGTAGAAAAGGCTTGGTTTGGTTGAGGACTTGTGTTTGAATGCAAATCAGGAGAAGAGGCACGAAATGGTGTTGTCTGTTTTCGGTGAAAGGGTGTGGAAGGAGTGGTTGAGAAGAATGATGGCGTGGATGAACCTGGAAATGTTTTGGGAAATCTGGTGCTTGGTCTTGTTGTGGTGGTAACACCAGAGCCAAAAATGGATGTGGGTGCTAATGTTGGTTGGCGATGTGAAACTAAGGATGTAGGGGTAGATGATGGTATAAATGGCTGTGACAGTATTGGTGATGATGATGTAGTTAGTGAAGATGGGGGCCTCCAAAATGGTTTACCAGGAGAGGCATTACTTTTGAATGATGATGATTTGCTAGCTCCCACGAAAGGTGAGCGAGAAGTTGATATGCGTTTCTGTGTTACAAGGGAGTTTTTAGGTTTATCATTTTCTTCGTAAGACAAATAACTGGACTGTTCAGTGTTTATGTTGTTCGTGTTCTGAAAATTCTTTTGTGCATGAGGAGACTGATTTGTTGTAGGGTTTCTCTGTCTGTGTGCTGTCACTTGAGAACCTATAAGATTAGAGGAATCAGTTGATGTCACAGGTTTGTTTGTTGAAGTGAGAAATGTATCTTGGTCCTCTAGAGATGAATATGAACTTGTCAGTAAGTGAGCTGAGGATGATAATAAAGAAGTTGAAGAGTCTTTTCCTTCCATTTTGGACTGAAATGTTGGCGCCTCCACAGTGATCAGCGATTTTTGGAGGCTAGGTGCCTTCCTTACAGGTGCAATGACATCGGACACTGGAGGAAAGTAGATTTTCACTCCTTCAGGAAGCGTAGTGAGAGCAGTACTTGGCGGAGGATCATCTAAGTCAACTTGTACAAAATAAGAATACTCTGATGATGTATCTGTATTGGCTCCATTACCCAGGAAAGGATTCTGGAGAGACTTAGGCAGTTCCTGGTAGGAACTTTTGAAACGTATTTGACGTTGGTGCTGAAACAAAAATTGAATTTTTTTAATGAAAAGTTCCCAAACAATTTTTTACAGTGTGACATTCCAGCCACATATCAACCACAAAAAAGAAGAAAATTTACATAACGAATGATTAATTTTGTAAACCGTTTCCTTAACTTACCCGTATATTTTCATCTTTCTCTGAAGGACTGTCTTGTTCTGATGACTTCTTGACAAGAGTTAAGGAAAGTGGTCTATGCTCGTCTGTCTTAGAAGGACTGTCGTGTTCTGATGAATTGCTGACCAGAGTTGAGGAAAGTGGGTTAAGCTCATCTGTCTCAGAAGGACTGTCTTGTTCTGATGACTTCTTAACCAGAGTTAAGGAAAGTGGGTTATGTTCATCTGTCTCTGAAGGACTGTCGTGTTCTGATGACTTGCTGACCAGAGGTGAGGAAAGTGGGTTATGCTCATCTGTCTCTGAAGGACTTTTATTTTCGGATGACTTGCTGACCAGAGGTGAGGCAAGTGGGTTATACTCATCTGTCTCAGAAGGACTGTCTTGTTCTGATGACTTCTTAACCAGAGTTAAGGAATGTGGGTTATGCTCATCTGTCTCTGAAGGACTGTCTTGTTCTGATGACTCGCTGACCAAAGGTAAAGATGGGCTGTGCTCATCCAGATAAATATTCGGAGAAAAGTCTAACGATTCTGTTGTGGGGTCTAATTCTGAGGGGTAGAAAAAAGTTAGTTGAAAAACCAAATAGCAACAGCCTTATAGAAAAAAATTATCAAAGAATGTGAAGACACTAAAAGCAAAGATGGATATTACTATAAAATGTGTTGATCCATTTTATTAGATATCTTACCACTTCATTTTTTTTACTGTAATTTCATTCATATTCTCTTTCTTCCATCTTACTTTTCAACCTCTCCTAACAATTATTTCATCTTGTAACTGCGATGCTTTCCTCCCGTTACAGTTACACCTTCAAAACTTTTTTACTCCCAATAACCCTTTCAGTACTACAGGATCTACTAGGGTCTAGCATTGGACTATGGCCTAAATTTATCATATTCCATTTTATATTCCAATCCATTTGATATCTTACCTTCTCCAGCTGCTCCCCAGCTAACAATGGCTAAAATATAAATAATTCGAAGAAGCTTCTTCATCTTGGATGGAAGCTTGAAGCGTGCCAGACGATGTGATTTTTCATAAGAGGATGATTGGAGTTAGTTCATATTACATCAAAGAAGGCGGGAGTCTCCTGGACATAGGGGCGCCCTTTGAAAGTCTCGAACCTCTCATATCACAATGGCTAGAATCGACAATCTGTTGAGAACAAAAATTTATCACTTACACAAAAAATGGAAAGATTGAGGCTTACTAATATGCCTGAAAATGAGAGTCATACTTGCCTTATAGATTGTTAAGATGGTTAAGACTAAGTTTGGAGAAGGACATCTATGATAATAAAATCCGAGTGGATCTTGTTTGTCCTCCCCAGGTGACAGTATGGAAGACATGACACAGCAACCCATCCCATGCAAACCGGTTTGTCGGCCCCGGGTGGGAGCGGTATAGGTAGGGGAAGTGTAGGGTAGGGGTGATATCCGGGAAGGTAGAGGAAACAGCATCGCCGGGTTCCAGCGTGCGTAACGCACGCAAGCAAGCTCGTTTATAAATCTTGAATTCGAGACCAACAAAGTGATTTGGAAAGGCTTCTTGTGTCTTAGAAGTTGAGCTATTTGAAAATTCAGCTATGTAATTCTCCTCGGGAAAGATTTTTTTTTTAAATAACTCTTCGGGAAAGATTTTTTTTTTTAATAACTTCGGGAAAGATTCTTTGTTGTTGTTGTTGTGTGTTGTTGTGAGAGTTATGTGGGAATTCTGTGGCCAAAACCTGTTAGTTTTAAAAAAAGTATCACGACTTGTTAAAATGTCTGAGAAAGTAACAAGAATTGTTAAAATGTTTAAGAATGGGTTATACAAGGTTTCTATGGCTAAGACCCGGCAAGTTATTCAAGATCAGTATATGTCTGAGGAAACTGTTACGATAGCCTACCAGTTTTGGCCGCTTCAAGTTTATGTTTGTGGAGTATCATTCGATGATAAATTCATAAACAATTTAGACACGAATTAAAATCTGAGCAGTTTTCATAAGTTTACAAAAGAAGGAAGTCTTCACTGACCGAGGGACGAAATATTGGAAAAGAAGTAAAATCTAAGGAATATTCAGTTACTGCGAAGACACCGGATGAACACTATGACGTCACATAAAGACCCCGTCTTTTATAGGGCAAACTCCGAGAGCTAGAGAGATAAGTTATTAATGTAAAACACCTGTATTCTCATGCACTTAAATGATGGTTATAAGCGCCTCAGCGGCGTAGTTGGTATGGTATTAGCGTTCCACCTCGGTGGTCGCGGGTTCGATTCTCGGCCATTCCGTTGAGGAGTGAGAGATGTGTATTTCTGGTGATAGAAGTTCACTCTCGACGTGGTTCGGAAATCACGTAAAGCCGTTGCTCCCGTTGCTGAATAACCACTGGTTCCATGCAACGTAAAAGCACCATACATACAAACAAATGATGGTTATAACATTTATGAACCCACAAGTGCAGGTAACACGTAAGTCTAAATGCATGTGAACTGGTGCTGGTGTGTGTGTGTGCGCATGCATAGACACAGGTATCAATATGCTAATGTTGTGCATAAGTATAAATCCTTATAAATGCTCATATGAAATGATATGTTAGTAACATATTTTCGAGGGTGGTCAACAAAAGATACTTGTAACTGACCTAGTTAGACCATTTGTCTTTTGTATGGTATACGGGCTATTATCTACCCTACATTATTGAATGTTGGAGTGGATATCAGTATTATCTCCGCCAACAGCATCGGAAGGTGGTTATCTTCCCACTTCACGTGTGTCTGTGTTTCTATGTGCGTTAAAAAGGACAATCTCAAGAAATGGACGCCAGACTTGAGTGAAACTGTAGATAAATTTTTCTAGGTCACCCCCTTTAAATACCCATCTTCTAGAGAAAGTAGCCCAAGGTTGATCATATTTTATATCTTTGGAAATTGTCTTTCCATTTACAAAAGCCTGGGAAGGTCGGCAATTTAAATGCTGCATGATGACGTTAATACCCGAATGATGAAGTTTGCATAGTTATTACCTGCGAGGGTCAAAGAGGAGGTCACAATTTATAAATATTTAAACGCTCACTTGTGCTGAGAAATGGTGGTGAGTTCGCTTCTTGGTCGCTGAATGGCCTTGTTAAATGCATGCCATCTTCTGAGCGGTCTTCTTGATTATAGAGTTGAATTGAGTTGAATATAGAATTTAGGCCTAAGGCCAAGCACAGGGAGCAATGAGGTCACTCAACGCTGGAATGGAAATTGACAGTAAAAGGTCTGAAAGGTGTAACATAAAGAAACCCTCAAAGCAGTTGCACAATGAATCAAGTATTAGGAGAGAGTGGAAAGTAAGATGAAGGACAGAGAATATGAC
>NC_087216.1:423453-448453 GCF_015104395.2 Macrobrachium nipponense
GAGTAAACTGTTAGTTACCTGTAAAAGAAAATGATAGATGGCTTTGTTTGTCCGTTCGCACTTTTATGTCTGCACTTTTTCTGTCCACCCTCAATCTTAAAAAAACTACTGAAGCTAGAGGTCTTCAAATTGGTATGTTGATTATCCACCCTCCAATCATCAATCATTCCAAATCGCAGTCCTCTAGCCTCTATAGTTTTTATTTTATTTAAAGTTCAAGTTAACCATGGGCGTGCATTTAGCAAGCTATAGTACGGGCCAACAACGGGCCGTGGCTGAAAGGTGCATGGGTTTGGCTCACGCAGCATTCTACGCTGTACAGGAACCTCGATTGCGCCTTAGGAACTTCGTCGCTGTATTTTATTTTTTTATTTTCAAGACTTTTGCCTTCCAAAATTCAGTGTCTGAGCCAACGTGAACTGGCTCCTGTGTAGCGCAGACCACTCTGTGAACAGGCAAACAAATAAACCACATGCGAAATAGGCCAACAGGAAAGGGTAGGTGTCTCCCCCAATTGTGAACCAACAGGAAATGGGTTGGTAAAAACAAAGCTAACCTGATTTGAGGAAACCTTTGTTTAAGCCTTTCTTGTAACTTTTTTTTAGACCATATAGCTACTATGCCTAAGGCAAGGATATTTGATGTGCTTATCTTTATTAGTAGTACTGTACATTTGTATAGAACGAAACTTCTCATTTGTACTTAACGGAGATTTTATATATTAAGGTAGCTGGAAACTACAAATGATTTCTGTAGAAGCTAACGTCTTCATATAAACAAGGTTTACTTATTTTGTCTTTGTATTAGACTAACGTTTCCATACTTTCAATTCACCGGCTTAAGAAGGTGAAACCTGCATGGAGAGAGAGAGAGAGAGAGAGAGAGAGAGAGAGAGAGAGAGAGAGAGAGAAATGTAAACAAACGGTACAAGAGAGAAAGGAAGATTCTGTCCAGAAGAAACGACCAAGAGGTAAGGAGATTAAAAGGAGGGTGTGGAACTTAGGGAGGAGGAGATTTGGATCGAATAGCCGAGGGCAGTGATGCGTAACGTGTGACACGGCTGTCCGGAGAAACCATTCAAGTCCCTTCAGAGCGCTAATTGCCACAACACGAAGATGCGGCTCCTCCGGTTTATTTATTCGCTCTAAAATCATTGTGTTTAGCGGTAAAATTGATGGCCTCTTCATGACTCTCTCTTTTACTTGAAGTAAACAAGAAACCGATGGGGTTCAGGTATCATCTTTATATAAATGGATTCCACCATAGCATTGTCTCTCCGAATGACTTATGAATGGGTCTCGTTAAAGACGATTAACCGTATGAGTTATGGACTCAGTATCATCACCCATTTGGCAGAAATCATCATCTGAACCCATACGTGTGTGTGTATAAAAGTAGGCCACGTTTTAGTGACAAGAGAACTCCTATGGGACTAGGAACCGCTGTGGTCTAACACGCTAGTAGGAAGAAGAAATCTCAGGAAAATTCGATGTTTATAATTAATATATTACCTACAACACTGAAACGATAACATTACGGTTTGATTGACCTCTTATCAGAGGTTCCACGACAAAGTTATCGGAAAAGATAAGGATAAATTCTGAACCTTTCAATGATTAAACGATGGCTGAAGGGATGACATCTTAGATAAGACCAAATGTCGTTCAGAAGTTTCTGAGTTTGCAACTGATTCAAAGTTTTAGGCGAATCTAACTATTTATACTGGTCAATTAAAACATCGGCATCACGTATGACTTTATTACATAAAATTAAATCACATCATGTTAAATTAACATGTTAAGGCCAACGATGTACACATATAAATATTTTTTATATAGTTGCATGTTTAACTGTGAGTGTATGGTAATTTTGGACAGCGTAGTTGCCTGCTACATAATTTCAATCTCCTCCTTACGGGGTAGGGAGTATTACATTTGCGCGCATTAATAGGGATTAAGAAGTGTTACGATTGCGCGCTGAAATTTATTAGTTTCGCGCCTCTTATTACCTTTTTCTTTCGGTCATTTCGTGTCGAACTGCCCTACTGCGTATGGTTACGATAAGATAACGAACACTTTCGAACACGATGACAGTTCATAGCGTACAAGATGTATTCACTTGAAGTAAGCTACGTTAGCGTCAGTCGCTCTCTCTTTTAGTCTGAAATCAAACAGCATGGAATTCACACCATATCTGAAACCGGGAAAGGAAAGAAATCCTTGATTCACGATGGATACACATACAGCATCAACAGAATTCTTAAATTATCGGAAATTTCGTGGCGTTGCACAGTGAAAACCTGCAAAGGAAGGCTAAGAACCGATAATAGCTGTGCAACTATAATCGGTGAAAAAAAAAAGAACTAACGTTCTCCTCGGAATGGGTTTGACAACAGAGATCACTGGAATACCCTGAAAAATGCCTGCTCGCAATAGTAATGGAAAGATGCGCGCAATAGTAATGGTTTTAGAGCTCAGTTATAGGGACAATGCGCGCAAATGTAATGCACCGACGGGGTTAAACCGTTAATGTCGTCAACTGGAGGCATTACTTAAAGTTTCTTTGCAGCGTCCCTTCGGCCCCTGCACCTCTTTCATTCCTCTTATTGTACTATCGGTCATATTCTTTCTCTTCCATCTGACTTTACACCCTCTCCTAACACTTGTTTCTTAGTGCAACTGCGAGGTTTTCCTCTTGTTCATTCCATTCCATCTTTTTCATCACCTAAGGAACAAGACCGTTAATTGCTTTTTCTAATAATTTCATTTTGCATTATTTCAGAAACAAGCATAATCACGCACAAAACACATAAATTCACACTATAATATATATATATAACGTATGTATATAATTTATATATATATATAATATATATATATATATATATTCACACATATCATTTAGTTATATACTACGTACTACTTAGGCTTATCATCTACGCGCCACCTACTCCGAGGTCGGGTACTAAACTTGGAGGAGCTCCTTGGAGCCAATGGAACGCCGTGCATAGCTCTAGTCCCGTGGCGTGGGGATCAAAGTATTAACACCCATTTCTATATTGTGTGGTCGACAAATTACATTAATTAATTGACGATATCTCATGTGGCCGTCTACTTTACATTTACTATACAGTGTTTAGAACTAGCAGCTCGGAGAGGGTGGTGCGTAGATGACAAGCCAATGTAGCACTCGTAAATTACAGTAAACGCTCAAAAGTAACACCTGTACATTATAGTAAATTCTCCAAAGTAAAACCTTGACAGCGGTACTGTATAATACGCATGATTATAAAGCTCTAAAGTAGTGAAACGGAGTTAGCTCGCAAACAGTGTTCCTAGGAATAGGCAGTTTCTCAGTAATTTCGTGTAAGCGCAATCCCTGGACTTGAAAGTCTTTACCTGGCTGTAACAAACTTATGAATCTGATGCGTTGGATTGTAATTTGTAATATTGACAGTGTAATTACGTATGTGAGGTCGCGAAACGTATTTATTTCCACTGCTCGCCTCCCTCCTGTGTGTTCTGGTGGTTTCACTGGATTTCAGGGGTATTAAGGGTTATAGTATGTAATACTAAAGCTTTCAATATAAATGGAATTTCAGGGCAATCGTTTACGTTTCAGCATATGTGTGAAACTAAACTGTAATTGGAGCTGACAATAGTTGATAACCCCACCTGCGCGAAGTGGAGGTATGGAAAGGAATTTTCATGGTTTAGAAAGGCTCGCATCCTACTGTAGACGACTCAGGGATTAGATATCCTTGGTGTTAGTTGAAAGTACTCTGCTTGAACGCTTGAAAATGAAACACTCTTATGATGAATCTGCAGAATGTTTACTTAAATAATCATATTAGTGTAGAATTCAGTTAAGAATAAAATTCTGAAGCGGGAAGACAAACATTTGAGAAAATGCGAGAAAAAGGGTTAGGTCTATGTAATTTCATTTGTCTGGAATACCGATTCAGCACCCAAGTAAAATTCAGCGTATTGATTTACTTCACGATTGTAAATGATATTTATATATGTGAGAAGAGGTAGTAGACCAGATTGCAATACAATAACCTGCATAGGAATAGGTGATTTAAATAGTTGTATTTGATCGCCTATGATGCCGCTTGTGCTTTACATACTGCAGATATGAGACGAAGCAATGATAATAGTAAATCGTATTATATCTGCAGTATGTAAAGCACTATCAATTATATATGTTTTAAATTAATTAAGATATTCTCTCTCTCTCTCTCTCTCTCTCTCTCTCTCTCTCTCTCTCTTCTCTCTCTCTCTCTCTCATCCAAGATTGCGCAACTCGAGGGAATTTTAATAAATTTTCATTTCACAGATTTCCATAATATTCTGTGAAGTCTTCTCTCTGTTATTTACACAAAATATTTGCGTAGTCTTTAAAAAAGCTTTCATGTTGTACATGATTCTAATTTTCAAAACGTATGTAAACTCGGTAATCGGACATCTATAAATCGACTCTCTCTCTTTTCTTTTGCAAATTGACGTAAAACTCATTAAGTGTTTTTATCGCTTTAAGCTCAAAGAAACAAATTAATATATAAACGTGATCATTCAACAATATCGAAGTCAGACGCTGCAATTCACCATGTTAATATAATGTAAAATCATTATTATAATATGTTAATATCAAGGCCATAGAAAAATTGTACCCTTACCCAAATAAAATTGTGGATAAACCACACTTTACATTACTCTTATTAATACTTAACTTTCTAAACTATTCCCTAGCATGGTTAGCTAGTTATAACTGCCCTCACTATTCTTTCACCATCTTACCTATCAGCAAAAAGAAAAAAAAAATTTAGACGCACCATTTTTCATCTCGCCCACGATCGGGAATCCATCGACGCTCTTAAGCAGATGAGACAGCTACCGGAAGAGAATGTTTTTCAAATTGATTGAGAGAGTGCCGGAGGTATGCCACTCACTGTAAACTGTTTATTCATTACGTTTCATTGCCTGAAATCATCTCGCGAAAGATGGTAATCAGAAGGAACTGAACAGCCACTTTGACGTCATTATTTTTCGCCGTTTCGTTCCGTATTATTGCTTCTGACTTTGCTATTATCGTCTTCACTGTCTGTTTTCGTACACGCGCGCCATTTGCACTTCCTGCTATATTTCGTCTCATATTTTTCTTCCGTACTTTATGGGGCACGAATTTATGGGGGAATAGCTGTATGTGAAACCGAAATGAAAGCCGTTCGACCTCGTTAACTTTGTTGTAATTGTCGTTTTTGATACACTTGTGGTTGATGCACTTGTCTTTGCTGCCGCAGTTGCCGTAACATTATTATGACTATCATTGTTATATTGGCCGTTCCACCTCGTTAACTTTATTGTAATTGTCGTTTTTTATAAACTTTTGGTTGATGATGCACTTTTCTTTCCTACCGCAGTTACCATAACATTATTATTATTATATCTTATTATTATTATTATTATATTATTATTATTATTATTATTATTATTATTATAGTAGTCGTTCCACCTCGTTAACTTTATTGTAATTGTCCTTTTTTTTACACTTTTGGTTGATGATGCACTTATCTTTCCTACCGCAGTTACCATAACATTATTATTATTATTATTATTATTATTATTATTATTATTATTATTATTATATTATTATTATATTATTATTATTATTATTATTATTATTATTATTATTATTATTATCATTTTTTTTTTGCTCTATCACAGTCCTCCAATTAGACTGGGTGGTATTTATAGTGTGGGGTTCCGGGTGCATCCTGCCTCCTTAGGAGTCCATCACTTTTACTTACTATGTGTGCCGTTTCTAGGATCACACTCTTCTGCCATGAGTCCTGGAGCTACTTCAGCCTCTAGTTTTTCATAGATTCCTTTTCAGGGATCTTGGGATCGTGCCTAGTGCTCCTATGATTATGGGTACGATTTCCACTGGCATATCCCATATCCTTCTTATTTCTATTTTGTCAGATCTTGATACTTATCCATTTTTTCCTCTCTTTCTCTTCAACTCTGGTGTCCCATGGTACTGCGACATCAATGAGTATACTTTCTTCTTGACTTTGTCAATCAACGTCACGTCTGGTCTGTTTGCACGTATCACCCTATCCGTTCTGATACCATAGTCCCAGAGGATCTTTGCCTGATCGTTTTCTATATCACTCCTTCAGGTTGGTGCTCGTACCACTTATTACTGCAAGGTAGCTGATGTTTCTTGCACAGGCTCCAGTGGAGGGCTTTTGCTACTGAATCATGCCTCTTTTTGTACTGGTTCTGTGCAAGTGCCGGGCATTCACTTGCTATTGTGGTTTATGGTTTCATTTTTCGTATTGCACTTCCTAACATATGGAGAGATGTTATTTCCGTCTATCGTTCTGTGAACATAAATGGTTCTTAGGGGCCTGATCTTGTGCCGCTGTTATCATTCCTTCAGTTTCCTTCTTTAGCTCTCCCCTCTGTAGCCATTGCCAAATTGTCATCGCTGGCTAGTTCTTTAGTCTGTCTCATGTATTGTCCGTGCATTGGTTTGTTGTGCCAGTCCTCTGTTCTGTCTGTCTTTCTCCTGTCTCTGTATATTTCTGGGTCTTCGTCTACTTTTATCAGTCCTTCTTCCCATGCACTCTTTAGCCACTCGTCTTCACTGGTTTTCAGATATTGCCCCAGTGCTCTGTTTCTCGATGTTTACGCAGTCCTCTATACTTAGTAGTCCTCTCCCTCCTTCCTTCGTGTTATGTAATAGTCTGTCCGTATTTGCTCTTGGGTGTAGTTGCTTTGTGTATTGTCATATGTTTCCCTGGTTTTCTGATCTATGCTGCGGAGTTCTGCCTTCGTCCATCCAACTATTCCTGGCGCTGTATCTGATTACTGGCACTGCCCATGTGTTTATGGCTTTTATCATATTTCCGCCGTTGAGTTTTGACTTGAGTATCGCCTTGAGTCTCTGCTATATTCTTTCCTGATCGTGTCCTTCATCTCTTGGTGTTTTATATCCCCTCCTTCCATTATTCCCAGGTATTTGTATCCTGTCTCATCTATGTGTTTGATGTTGCTCCCATCTGGTAGCCTTTATCCCTTCAGTTCTCGTTACTTTGCCCTTTTTGTATGTTGACTAAGGCGCATTTTTTCTATTCCAAACTCCATCCTGATGTCCCCAGATACAATCCGTACAGTCTGGATTAGGGTATCTATTTCCCTTGATGCTCTTACCATACAGCTTGATGTCGTCCATGAACATCAGATGGTTGATTCTGTTGCCTCTTTTCTTGAGTTGGTACCGGCATCCATCTTCTGTAGTACTTTTGTCATGGGAATCATGGCTACTACGAAGTAGTGGGGACAGTGAGTCGCCCTGGAAGATCCCTCTCCTGATATTAACCTCTGCTAGTCTTATTCCAGAGCCTTGTAAAGTTATTTGTATTCCAGTTGCGCATTGTATTTTTGAGGAAGCTGATGGTGTTTTTTCCTCTGCCCATATATTTTCAGGCATTCTATTAGCCATGTGTGTGGTATCATGTCGAAAGCTTTCTTATAGTCTATCCATTGCCATGCTTAGTTGGTTTTCCTTTCTCCTACTGTTCTTCATTACCATTTTGTCTATCAGGAGCTGGTCTTTTGTGCCCCTACTACTTCCTTCTGCAGCCTTTCTGTTGGTGGGGGATGGTGTTTGCCTCCTCTAGGTAATTTGTAGCCTTTCACTGATGATACCTGTTAGTAACTTCCACATTATTGGTAGGCAGGGGTGATAGGCCTGTAGTTACTGGCTATATTTCCCTTACTCTTGCTTTTTGTACTAAGGATTGTTTCTTCCTGTGGTCATCCATTTGGGTGCTTGGTGATTTGAGATACAATGCTGGAGTTGTTCTGCTCGTATTCGTGGGTAGTTAGGCCTTGAAGTTTTTGAGCCAGTATCCATGGACTTCATCGGGACCTGGGGTCTTTCCAGTTTGGCATTTTCTTTAGTTGGTGTCTAACTGTGTCTGTCGTGATCTCTGTGAATCTTTGTTTTATTCTCCCTGTTTCTTCTTCCTTGACTTCCTGGAGCCATGTTGCATGTTTGTTGTGTGATACCGGATTGCTCCATATGTTTTCCCAGAGTCTCTTACTTGGTTCGGCTTCAGGAATTTCTGGGTGGTTGTCTTCCCCTCTTAGTTGGCTGTATAGTCTTTTCTGGTTGGTTGCGAATAGTTTGTTCTGTTGGTATCCCTTATTCCTGTTCATGTACCGTTGGATCTTATGTGCTTTGGCCTTAAGCCTCTGTTTTACATCTTCTATTGTGTTGTTTAGTCCCCTCTCTTGTACTTTGTATTTCTCGTTGAGTTCCTCCCTTGTTTTCTTGCTTCTTAGCCTTTTTTCTGCCATCTCTTTCAGTTTACTCAAGTCAGATCTCATCACCATGATTTGCTTTTCCAGGCGCCTTTTCCAAGGAGGTTGCTGTTTTGGTTTCTGTTGGGTTGGTTGTGCTGGTGGTGTTGGTGTTCGAATCCCCATCAGTTCTGCTACTAATCTTGCTCCTGCATATGTCAAGTTATTATTATTATTATTATTATTATTATTATTATTATTATTATTATTATTATTACTTCACACTGTATGAAACTATATTACTATTACTATTCTATTCCGGACTTTGACCGGAGCGCAACTCTTGAAAATACCACTCTTCGAAATCTGAAACAAAATAAATCGTGATGGGGTCGTGGTCCCTACCAAAGCACCATTAATTATTTCAAGTCACTGATAGAAAATTTAATATTAAAACTTTTCTCCTCACTAAATCGATTGCTCTCAACTTCTTCCTTGGCCATCTTATTTTTTTATATAAATATTGCATAGGCTGAAATACCTTATAACTTTATTAATAGTATCATAAAAGTGATGGCAATGATTACATCAATAAGAAAGAATGTTATCATTATGACTTCAGGAAAAAGTGTAGAAAAGAGCTTGATTGCTATTATTATTGCTTCTCCTGATACTAATGTCAAGAAAAGAATAAGTCTCATCCTTTTAATCCACGTATCACGACTCGCTCACTTTTTACTTTAACCAGACCGTTTTATCGCTCTCTTACGTCATATTAGCGTGCAATTGAGAGAGAGAAAGAGAGAGAGAGAGAGAAGACAAATTATTATAAATGACGCTGTTCTTTTCAGTATAATCTGATATCAGTCTCATTCTGCACCTCAAAGAAGAGAGGGAAAGTGGATATTGATACCGAAAGTAGGCCTAACAAGGTTCAGCCATGAGCTAAGAGGTGAAATTGGAATTAATTAGTTCTTGCACAGCTAAAAATTGGCTCTAATTAGAATGCATATTATTCAGATTTCAGACTTTTTCCTTGGGTCATCACTAATCAGTATTTACTAATCTCGAGTTAGGTCAAAGCACTTACTTTGTAAACCCTTCAAATTTTTCTTTTTACTAAAATTGATCTCGTCTCGTTTATTTTCACATATACCATAAATATACTGCCTGTTAAACAGAGTGAGAGCATCAATGCTACTCTGCAGCCGGAGAGAGAGAGCGAGAGAGAGAGAGAAAGGGAGAGAGAGGCAATTATTTCTGTCCTAAACACCCGTGTCATTAAATCTTACTCTCCAAACCAAACTGATGAAAGACCTGGATTGATTGATTGATTGATCGTGAGTTATCTGGCGTCACAACTACCAGGGTCACCGACGCCGACGCTGAAAGACTTAATCCTTCCAAAGAGTTCTTGTAGGAGCAAGAAGACCCAGTGTTGGCACAAGGCTACCTTCAGCCAAGTGCAACAATAACAAGAACAATAGATGCCCTTTTACTTTACTTACTTTATTTAGGATAGGAAAGGTTGAATTTATTGGGAAAAGGTAGGGGGGGGGGGGTTAGGATGTGAAAGGCGAGAAAATGTATGAAGACTGGAGAAGTTAACAGAGAGGGGCAGACTCTCTTGCTACGTCTTTTTTTGTGAAGAGAATGGATGGTATGACTGGTTGGGAAAGGAGATATGGTAGGGTACAATGATGACATTATGTTAATGATAGTTTTTTTTGGATGATTTTTTTCTATTTTGTGATCGTTGAGTGATGATGTAGTGTTTTTTTTTTTTTCCTAAAACAGATCCTTTTATGATCACTTTCCATCAACAATTATTCCTTTCTAACAAAGCGTCTGAACGAACGAATCCATCCGGTATTGGCGCCCTAAATGTGTGACTAGAAGAACCTTTGAGAGAGAGCCCGCCAAACACCCTCGTTTCGAAATAACCCGCGCTCGGGTGATTCGATGATGATAACGATGATGATAATCGCGATGATAACAATGGCGGATGTTACGAGAACTCTGAACTGTAGTAGTACAATGGATTTCAGGCTCGAGCGAAGCGTGCTGTTGAGACTTGAGAGGTGAGCCGGAACAAAGTATAAATTGCATTGATTTACGTCGGTTTATTGGTGGAAAACGTTAACCTCCGTGGGAACTGGAAGAGCTGTTTTAGTAGATGTAAAAGCGTCATTCTGTCTGTTTAACTACTTATGACGGGAAAACATTTGTTTTCCATTTGTTTCAATGAAACGCGACTGTGGAAACGTTTACAAAATGCCGGTTGTTTTAACATAGAATGAACTACGTACTATGGTGCGATTATTCGAATTTGAAGACAAACTCCATAAAGTATTTTTTTTTTCTTTCTAGAAGATCCACATTCTACCATTTTTAGCACAACCGTTTGTTTTCCATTTATATTATTTTCCAGACGAATGGTGATATTTCCAATACCTTAGAAGTCCCTTCCACTCCGCAGAATAGATGCAATCAACTTTGTTTGAGGAGTAATGACTCTTTCTTTTGGTGTTATTCAGAAATATTACTTGATTATACCATTCAGGTGCTTAATCGCTTCACTAACTTGAAAAGTGGAGTTTGCTTAAAACAACATTCGTGATATATCAATTTAGCTTATTGTTCCGGGGTATAAACCGTTAACGGAGGAATTTAATAATCATACGAGAAAGTGGATAAGTTAAACCTAGTCGCAGTGACAGTTATTTTGGCAAGTTCAGGAGTTTGTGTTACCAATACTAGTTTCTTGTGTGAAGTTGAGTATGTTTTCAACTATAGAGAATTATATGAAGTCGACATATAAATTAAATCAAGAGTGCGTTCGGTTATCAATGAATGACTTCATCATTCCTTATTATGAGCAGCAGCAGCAGCAACAGTAGTACTATATTCTGTTTTTTTCCATCTGTCCATCCGCCTGTGGTGGTCGCGCATCGTAACACTGCGTCTAGGGCTTTGAATAGTTAGGCTAAGTGTAAGTTTTAGGTAAATAAAAGGATATCTTGGTGTACATTAGCAACTGAAAAGTGTTTTAATAATTTACTGTATGCGAATTACACCGTTAATATTCGAAATAAGATATTATTTAAAGCCTGGGACGCAGTGTTACCATAGTACAAGTGGTGGCTGTTGTTGCAGTAAAGCGTGTGAGTCCTTGCAACGGCCCATCAATTTTCCTTCTTGATAACTAAATTTCCGTCGAGACTACACTTATTTGTGTATGTCATGTTTAGTTAAATGCATGAGTAGTACATGCGTGCGTGGGCGCGCTTGTGCCGTCATGTGGGTGCACTTTTTCGTGGAAGTTTTTGCTTCCAGACGGGCTCCATAGTCGTCTTCACCCTGGAATTTTGCGCGCGGGTTATGACATGGGAAATTGGGCGTTCCAGCGTTTTATTACGGCGACCTTTTCTGGAACTTCTTGAAGAAGTGTTGCATAAAAGGCTTTCATAATAAGCTCATCCGAAGCGCTTTCCTCGTCTTTTTGAAATAGGCGTTTTTTCGGACGATTTCTTTCCCCTCCCTGATACTACCTCCTTATTGACGGGAGAGGGAACGTGATGATGTTGATGATAATGACGACGAAAGGAAGAGGAGGGAAAAGAAGACGGCGAGGAGAGACAGTGGGGAGGATTGGGGGAGGTGGGTGAGGGGAGGTTTAAGAAGTTAAGGAAAATGAAGACAAGCTATAAGACGAAGATAGAATGGATCTGATGAGAATGAGCAAATTAAGCACAAGTGACATTAGAATGAAGAAATTCAATAAAAGGACATTGGATTGATTGATTGACTTATGAAATCTAACGACACAGGTAACGGCACCTAAATGATGAGGTACACATATAAAGACGATTCACTGTTTCTGTCCTTATTTTTTTATATGAAAAAAATCAAACAGTTAAGGTCTCACAAACCAACGCAATTACAAGCTGAACATAACGCAGACCAGCGCTTAAATGCAAAACTATTTCACAAAGAGAGATAAGATGTTAAGGTTTGCTCTTGGCGGGAGAATAAAATTCTCAGAGAATAGGAAGTATGACCAAAGAATCTATCGGCATTTCAAGTAAACCTTTAGTAACATAGAAATGTTCCGTTTCAGTTGCAATATATCTGCTGTGATATCCGAAAGCGCTAATCATAAAAAGGCCTTTTTGTCTTCGTACATTTCACATCAGAAACCCATGTTAACGTTTCATCACTCAACAGCGTCATTTGACCGGCTCGGATGAAAAAAAAAAGGGGGGGGGGGTTGGAATTAATGAAAGCTTTGAAATATACCGCAAGATCTGGTGCAATGTCTTAACGACGAGGCGTTTTATGAGCGCCGGAGGTCGAGAGTTCACTCTGATGACAAGATGCTTCGTGATTATCAACCACGCGCAGTGTTCCCAGAACGAAGTTTCCAAACCCTTTGAGAACACCATTCTTTCAGTGCGTATTAAGGACGAATCTCTCAATGTTTGTATGATGTACGTTTGCAAATTGATTGCACCTAAAACTGGGATAAATAAGTACCAGTTTTGGTCGCTGTGTGCTTGCAGATTTTCTTCTCACAATGATTATTAGAAGGCTATGTCTGGCAATAGTGCTTGGGCTTCGGAGTCAACAACAGTTATGCACTGTAATTTCTTCCTCTCATTTTAAACATGACATAACAAACATTTAATGTTTCATGGCGTTTTTCAAGCGTGCTTTTTTTTCTCTTGTTATAAGTAGTAGATAAACGACCCTCATTCAGGCAATGGCAGTGAATTATGTGTATATATATAAACATATATTGCGTATACATATGTATACAATACATATACATATATATGTGAATATTTTATATATACATATATATATATATATATATATATATATATATATATATATATATATATATATATATATTATGTATATAAGCGGGCTTTGAGGCTATTACAACTATATCGTAAAAGTAACGTAGATTCTACACACACACACACGCACACACACAAAAAAACCCACACACACATATATATATATATATATATATATATATATATATAAATAATATATATATATATATATATATATAATATATATATATATATATATATATATATATATATATATATATAAGCGGGCTTTGAGGCTATTACAACTATATCTGGTAAAAGTAACCAGTAGATTCTACACACACACACACACACACACACACACATACATACATATATATATATATATATATAATATATATATATATATATATATATATATATATCTATATCTGCGTATAAACGACCCTCATTCAGGTAAAGGCAGTGAATATATGTGGATATGTGTATGTTTGTGTGTATTTATACGTATGAGAGAGAGAGAGAGAGAGAGAGAGAGAGAGAGAGAGAGAGAGAGAGAGAGAGAGGCAGAGAGAGTGTGTGAAAGCATTCCTATAAATTTCCAGGGATTTCCGTTGCAAATTGCCCAGTAACAATGACAAGGTTTTGGATGTGACCGCTATAAATCTAAAGCATAAATTCTGTAGATGAAAGTTTTGGAAAATCAAGAATGTGTTGAGGTTATATTTATAGAGATCCACCTTTCGCTTCGGTTATCGTCTGGGTTAGACTTTTGCAGAAAAGCAGAGAGTTTGCAGCGAGTCAAATAAAGTCTGTTCAGTCCGACCTATGTCTGTTTTCATCAATAAGATTCCTTTGTAACGTATTGACTAGCTTTTTTTCAGTTGCTTCTTGAAAAAAAAATTCGTCATTACAAAATAATGATTTTCCTACTTAAAATGACAGATTTGGTAATATAATATTAGTTCAAAGACATTATTCACACACACACATACAGAGCTCCTTCAATCGACTTTTATAGAGTGAATATTTGAAAAAGTGTAAAGAAATACACGAATTGTTGCTTAAGTGTTTCACAGTACAAAGGAACCACTTTCACCTATTTGTGTTTATCTTCTTCATTTTCCTTCGTGGCGTCCAAGTTTTTCCTTGAAATTGCTTAACCAACCAAGTATACTTTGTTTGTTGTTTACTAACGTCTCTCATGCATCATGTGTGTTTGCACTAGAGGCCAAATTTGTTATTTTTCATTGGTTTGACACAGAATCTTGCACAATTTAGAAATGGTTCGTGATTTTGTTCCATTTTAAAAATTAATCTTTGCTTTTCTTCCTTTTTGAAATAATGAATTTTTCGTGAGCCTTCTCAGATTTATTCAATTCGACTTAGTCTATTATATAAATATATATTTATGTATGCATTACTAAGTATATTTTCAAGGTACAATTAAGATCTGCCATAGGTGAAAAGCTTGACATTTTCAAGGTGTCCAAGAGGTGTGAGAGATGTGTATTCTAGTGATAGAAGTTCACTCTTGACATGGTTCGGAAGTCACGTAAAGCCGTTGGTCCCGTTGCTGAATAACCATTGGTTCAATGCAACGTAAAAACACCAAACAAACAAACAAACAAACAAACGCGTCCAAGGTAACCTAATTATTATGCCATAAAGTGTAAGTTGTAAAGCGTGAATTCAAGTTTATTTTACGGCCTGTTGAATGCGCAAAGTCTGGAAAGTCGGAGGATAGTGCAGTCATGCGGTGTACTGTAAGCATTACTTAAGTTTCTTTGCAGCGTGCCTTCGTACCTTAGCTGCAACCCCCTTCGTTCCTTTTTTCCTGTACCTCCGTTCATATTCTCTTCCATCTTGCGTTCCACCCTCTCCCAACAGTTGATTCATTGCGCAACTGAGAGGTTTTCCTCCTGTTACACCTTTCAAACCTTTTACTGTCCATTTCCGTTTCAGCGCTGAATGACCTCAAGGGTCCCAGTGCTTCGCCTTTGGCCTAAATTCTGTATCGAATTCAATCTATTCAGTTCGATCTGCTACGGATTGTGTGGTCTGCTGACTTATTTTCCCCCACTTTCGGCAGACTTTGGAATTCTATTCTTGCCCCGATGCCTTGAGATCTTTTAGCCTTCAATTTTCTAAGACACCGTTCTTCTGCGTGGTTACGTCCCGCCGCCTCATCCTCTTTCCGTTTCCCTTCCTAAAACTGAGTTATTTACAGCCTCTGGATCGGCGTTTCCACAGAATAAAAAAAAACAAATTCAATAAAGCACAAGTCATTTCCGAACTTCCAGCAGTTAGAATAATAGTTTCTTCATTTTACCTCTGATTTGATTCTCATTTCCCCTTTCCCTCGGTGCCGGCAATTCTTTTGTGAACAGCCAAGAGCTATTTGAACCCTACCGACGTTCGTTTCTGCAAATTTGAATGATTTCGAGGAAAGTTGAAATTCCATAAATTACAACGGCGTGCAGCTGGCAGGCTAAAATTGCATGAGCTTAGTACGAGAAATGATTTGCCTTTTGATATGAAATTTTTATTGAAGGGAAGACGCGGATGTTGAAATAGCTAAATCCTACCAAATGAATGTTTTACTTGAACAAAAGAATTTGAGGATGACGTGCAACATGCATTCCTTGGGAATCCTTCTCGAATGTTGCAAAATACGTTGCAATTCATGAAATGTATTTGGTGGCTCTGTTATTCTTTACGACGTATATAAACTAATACTTTCTTATAGTACTTTATCACTTTTTTTTTTAAGTCGACAAGTGTGGAATAACTTGCGCAGTGAAACCAGAATTAGCCGTCGTCACTTTCTTCAAAGGTTCTTCGTGAAACACCTGGCTTCCTACAGGCCATTGTGGTCGCATTTTGTGTCATTGAGTGACCGAAATATAAGGGACGGCACGTCCCGACCTTGGGGACGTTATGTCCCTTCCTGGCGCTTAGACAAGGGTCGTTCATTCCGCATAATTACACATAAAATTCAGTGGTTCTGTGGATGTTGCACATACACATTAAGTACACACAAGAGAAATATAAGGATATATGAAACAAAAAAACGTCCTAAATAAAACAGGAAAGAAACTCAAAATATTGTGCAAAAATTTACCTATATATTTTCTAAACATCTTATGTCCAATTATTAGGCGATTTTTTAAATAATTTTTGAAACAAAAATCATCCATCGAAAATGGGAAAGTCTCAAAATGATTGTACAAAAATTGAAATATTTTTGAAAATGGTTTTTGGAATTAAAATCAATTTTTTGGATACACTGTGTTTTGTATGAGTAAGGCTGTACATATAGGGGGGGGGGGGGGCGGGGGGGGGGGGGGGGGGGGGGGACGTGGTTGCGTTGGCCGGTTTTAACCATTAAAAATATCGTTTACCCGAAGGTAATGGGTTTCGTTATCACCTGACCAGTTATTCTCAATTCCGTATTGTTGATGTGCTCTTGGAAAAATAAGGTATATCCCATAGCAACCTCTTTCATTCCCTTTACCGTAACTCCGTTCATATTCTTTCTTCCATCTGATTTTCCACCCTCTCTAATAATTGTTTCATAGTGCACCTGCGATGTTTTCCTCCTGTCACACCTTTCAAACCTCCTCACTGTCAAGTTTCCTTTCCAGCGCTGAATGACTTCATAGGTCCCAGCGCTTGGCCTTTGACCTAAATTCCAATGCCAAATATTCCTTATTTTTACATATCTGACACCACTGCATCTCTGTCAAACCTACTGGAAGCGTGGCTCGCGTTTGATTTCTGTTTTGTTTCAAAGCCGTTGCTTGCATTAGTATTCTCGGTGCCATAAGGTTCCTTTGCAAGTCATGCGGTCAACTGACTGCACGAGAAGAGCTCTTCAATCCGACTGGTGGCCACCTTTGATTTATGTGTTTATCGCCCACTATCTCCGCTTGGCCAGCATTCAATGAGCGTCTCTAGGCCATAAAACATGTGGCGCTTCTCATTGGAATTTCAGTCCACGAGAAGCAGGCTGGCCTCGTCAATGTAACGCCCTCTCACGATGCTAAAGTTGAAGAAGACCAACTGTTTAACCGCGACAGGAAAGCAACGCCCTTTTGCGGATCTTATGGAGTTGGGGCGGAAAGAGACAGAAGGCAGACATAAAGAGAGAGAGAGAGAGAGAGAGAGAGTTATGTATGCTACAATTGTATATTCCTTGGAGTATCCGCCATCCCCCCTCCCCTTCCTCTGCCCTCCACAACCCTTACAAGACAGAGAGAGAGAGAGAGTGAGAGAGTTGATAGATATGTTTTATATTATCTTTCAACGCTTGGAACACCCACCCCCAACCTCCCCACTCAAACCGCCACCCACCCCGGTTAAAAGATAGTACGTTAAGCTTTTGTGTGTATATAAAAAGAACGAGAGAGCTGAATTATGCGTTAGTCTTTTTTTTTTTTATTACATTCTAGAATAATCGCCCTCCAGCAAAGAAGAGGTTTATCACGACTGGGTCTACAGAATCACTCGACTCGCAAAATATGGGTTAGGACCCGGGTGCAGGGGAGGTGATATGAAGAGGAAGGAGGAGGGGATACTGACGTGTAATATATGATAATTTCACGCTTGGAATGAGTTTGTCGAAACAGGAAAACCATCATAAAATTTTTTTTCCGGATGAACGGTAAAAATTCCCTTTGGTGTCTGAATTGCGTGATGTACGACGGGATATAGAACGCGCCTGCAAAAGGACCCTTCTTCTTCTTCTTCGTCTTCTTCTTCTTCTTCTTCTTCTTCTTCTTTGTTTCTTCGATCACGGAAACAGCCGCTTTTCTTTGTCTCATCTTGGACAGCATAAACCCGTCCCATTTCGCCTATATGAATGAAAAGAACAACAGAAGTTTGCCAGAGGTTTATTTGCGAACTGCACTTCCTCTTAGCGTATCATTTCCTGAACAGTTATACGTTTTAAGGAGTGCTCATATTTGAATGCACAGACCATGATCTAATTTTCCTACATTTAATCACAACTCGCTAAGAGAATCGCTTAATTCAAGATGTTTTATAGTATTCTACGACTCTTTATTACTCAAGTTTCACATCATTATCGTGAAGTCGATTTTTTTCCACTTATTAGTGACGTGGTGAATTTGATAGTAGCCGTAAATTATCGCCAACACTGAAGATGATGGGCTCTTAATCGCGCCCAAAAGACGTAACGATTTGCTGAACATAAAATTGCGATGTGATTGGCGTTTTATCCCACCCTTTTGCTTCTTTGCTTCTTTCATTTTCTCTCCTTACGAGAATGTGTATAGAAGATTCCTCCTTCGAGGGGATGAGACAATCAGTTTATACTCTGCCTCGCCTGGTTAAGAAGGTGGCGTTTCATCCCACCCTTTTGCTTCTTTGCCTCTTTCATTTTCTCCCCTTACATGTTGGTCCCGTTGCTGCATAACCGCTGGTTCCATGCAACGTAAAAACGCCATACAAACAAACAAACAAACATATAGCGCTACTGCGAGGTTTGCCTCCTGTTACTCCTTTGAGACCTTCTTACTAACAATTTCCCTTTCAGCGCTAAATAATCTCATAGGGCCCAGTGCTTGGCCATTAGCCTATATTCTAGATATTCCTGCTTCTAAATTCCATATTCCGATCATAGAATATGGAATTTAAGATTCAGTCATTATTGTTTTAACAATATCTTAGTATGATTAGTGTTTCATGTTTTCTTTTTGTTGTTATTAAAGACCGCAATGAAAATCATGTAGGAAAACGCAGTAGAGGGTAAATTCCGAAGCAAAGGCGCTAATACAATCTTGCAATGAAACCGTAATTAGACAATTACATTTCCCAGGAGGAGTTAATAGCACCCATTATACGATGTTAGCGGATATGTACGAAGAATTGTGGTTTTTAAACGCCTTTACAGTTTGTAATTGAGACCGTTTCAGAGCTATGGATCTGAATATGTTACAAGTCATATTTGTGAAATATATATATATATATATATATATATATATATATATAAAATATATATATATATATATATATATATATTTTATATATATATATATATCAATATATATTATATATATATATATAATATATATATATATATATATATATATATATAATATTTCAAGCATTACACTGTAGTTCCATTGTAAAAATTAAAAATATATATATATATATATATGCCTGTGTTTGTGTGTAATTTCTCTTATATAATTTTTTTATTAATAGAAACATTTGATATACAGATAAAATGTAGTTATTGCAAATCATTAAACGATTTTAACAAAGGCACACGATAATGATAGAAATGATAATGATGTAACAGTCATAGCGAATAATAACATCATGCTTTATTTTGACCAGAACATGTACTATGCAATATTAAATACTTCTAAACTGAACGTGAACACTTTTACCACGAGGAATAATCATCTGTGAGAGAATTTTTTTGATGAAGTTTTAATAAGCTGAACACTTTCCGACGAGACGTATCATTACGTCTGCTCTCGTGAACTGGCAATCAGCGACAAAATCACTTTTTAAAAAGTTTCCTTCTAAAGAAAAGCAAGACTTAGCATCCCATGGGAGAAGTTGCTTAAACTTTTTTCCAGATGGGAACTGTTGAAAAAGTTTAACTACAATATAAAAAAGCGTGTTAATTATGATGATAGATAAATGGAAATGTAATTGTTTGACGACTGAAATACTTCAGCTCTTTTTCCGAGAGATCTGATTGTATTACAGCTAGAGGAGAAAGGAAATGAACACTTGACGATAATGAAACAGAGAAGGAATTTTGGAAAACGAAGATCGAAAAGAAGCTGAGAAGATAGTTCCTTTAACAACAACAGCAACAAAGAAAGCATGCACAGCAATCATCATAAGATGTTGATAACAACAATATTGACAAAATCTTTGAAGCGTGAGTCAGAAATGCAATTTCGTAATCGCACAGAGTTTGGTTTCTTCTATGAAAGGATTTTGCTCGTGGTCGAGAGAAAGCGGACTTTCTTTCTGATTACTTCATCGGGTCATAATCTATTCCGACATGTGATATGAATTTGATCAGTTATATTCTTAGACAGTTCCTCGAGCTCTCTGTCGTTGATGACCGCACGGGATTATTTGTTCACCGGCAGACAGCCGGAAACCTATCATTTGACTTCTAAATGGACGTAAGGTTTTAAGACCTATTTTTTCAAACGTTCATTTGCGTCCTTTAGAAAAAAAAAATAAATAAATAAAAAAAACATGAATTGAGGCGTTAACAACATTAAGGGTCACCAGAGCTCCAAGTTGCATTTTTTATTTTTGTTGCTCCAAAGTCTTCTAAAAATATCCATGGAAAAGCGTACTTGCTTATATAGACTCCAAAGTGGTCGAAAATCCCATTATCTAACGAAGGGTGGTGGTGATATGCTTGTTTGAAAAGTGCCAATTTTCAAATGCGTTTTTCTCACGATTATTTTTTTAAGTAGTTCCCTGGAGACCCTAAATATTGTGAACGCCTCAATTATCAATGGCTCTGGGGATTAATGACCCATATCCTCGCACATTTTTGTGGCATTTGCTTCTTTTGCCTGTTAACGGAAGCATCTGCGAAAAGAAAGTGGATGCGAAAGTCATCGCCAGAAGATGATCCCCGGCGACTGCACGACTTCCTATCGAAGGGTTATACTTAATGATGACCACAATTGTAAGGTGATGCTGTAATTTCTTCCCAAAATATAAGGGTTGAAGGAAGACCTCCGGAGATTGGCTGTGATGGAAAGGTTACTTTGGTATCGAAGTCTCCCTGTAGGGCGATTGTCTCTCTCTCTCTCTCTCTCTCTCTCTCTCTAAGTAAGGTGGCTGCTTAAGGTGAAAACGGTATCAAATTTCATCCTCTCTCGCTCTCTTCGGGAAGGAACTTGCCCCCCACCTCTCTCTCTCTCTCTCTCTCTCTCTCTCTCTCTCTCTCTCTCTCTCTCATTCTTTTGTGAAGGAAGTTACCTGAGGTAAGGGTCAGTTAAGAATTCTCTCTCTCTCTCTCTCTCTCTCTCTCTCTCTCTCTCTCTCTCTCTCTCTCTCTCACCAGGAAGGAAATTTTCCAGGCGAGGGATGTAGAAATTCCACTCTAATCTCCCTGTCATCCTTCCTTCTTTCTTTCTTTCTTGGCTACATCTGTGTCACGATCTCCCACGATGAAATGAATTGCAGCTAATGAAGATGCTTAACGCAATCTTCTTTTTGGCATGCGACCGAAGATGAGAGGCTTCGGGAAGCTTCAAGTCCCCCTAATCACAGGAGAATGTACTCTCGCACCCACGTCCTCCAGTCATTGAGAGAGAAATTTATGAATGACTGCGTTTACGATTACGCGATTTCGCCCATCCCAGCAATAATATGTGAGAGAGTGAGTGATTAG
The DNA here is from genome assembly GCF_015104395.2 of Macrobrachium nipponense. Taxonomy (NCBI): domain Eukaryota; kingdom Metazoa; phylum Arthropoda; class Malacostraca; order Decapoda; family Palaemonidae; genus Macrobrachium; species Macrobrachium nipponense. The sequence continues at coordinate 445,020 of NC_087216.1, forward strand.
AGAGACGATTTAGTTGAATCATTTACTTGGAATGAAGATGGTCGGCTATGAAATATATATATATATATATATATATATATATATATATATATATATATATATATATATATATATATATATATAGTTATAGTATTCGTCAAAGGAGACTGAGAATTGGGATGGTGTAGGGTAATCAATTTTTACGATTTTTTTAAATTGGAGTGTTTTTTTTTTTCATTCGGTTTTATGCTATGTTATTCCAGTCGTGATAGGAAGGAGATATATATTTCCTAGAAACCTAATTTAAGCCATCTTGAAACTGAGAAAGATAAACTTTCTTGAGAGAGACACAGAGAAAACTCAGCCTTAAGTATGGTCTACCTGAACTGCATAAAATAACTGGTTCCGCGCGCTACAATTCCATTACCTCTAAATTCTATTTCATTATTTCCATTGTCAGGTGTGAATGGATTCTAAATGGCTCTTTTATATACCTGCACCCCCTCATTCCTTTCCGCCAGAAAGCGGACTTTCTTTCTGATTACTTTCTGAAAGTGTCTCATTCTAAGTGAATGCGAGACGCTAATATAGGCCTTTGACATCCCATCTTTTAACCCACACAAACGACAGACAGAGAGCTCGAGGAACTGTCTAAGAATATAACTGATCAAATTCGTATTACATGTCGGAATACATTATGACCCGATGAAGGTATTATTTAACTGAGAGGTGGTAGGGGGAGGGGAGTGGGAATAAAGATGATATAATACAAGGATCCTCAAACGCAGGAATCATGCGGAACGTCTCACACGAGTTAGAGAAAGCCAAGGATCGTAGAGAGAGAGAGAGAGAGAGAGAGAGAGAAAGACAATTGTATTCTTGCGCCAACGGTTTTCAACAACGGATGGAAATCTTGTTATAATAAAACAATGGATTTCACGCTTATGGAAGATTAAGTTCATGAGGACTCTCTCTCTCTCTCTCTCTCTCTCTCTCTCTCTCTCTCTCTCTCTCTCTTTGCGCGATGCTGGAAACAGAGCGTTCACTGACGAAACAAGGGAGGCAAGAACTACGAACTGTAATGATAATGATTTATGAGAAAATCGCCCGGACGATCTTAAGAAAAATAATAATTATTATTATTGTTTTAGTTTATCAAGTTGGCAAATCGAAGAAATGAAATTGTAATTATTATATCGCTTTATAATAAAGGTGAATATATATATGTATGTGTCTGTGTTGACATTGACACACACACACATACACCACCACACACACACACACACACAACACACATTATATATATATATTATATATATATATATATATATATATATATATATATATATATATATATATATATATATAGTGTAGGACGGTTTCTTGTTATTTCAATACATTTTCGAGGTGCAATGCTAAAAACACCAAGAAAATCTAACAAAGTAAACATAAAAGCTGAAAAAAATGGAAACAGGTATTCAAAATCCGATTAAAACTGGTACGAGTAGGTACAGAACAACCCAACAGGTGATTGAAAAGGAACAATCTTACAAATCTCTTTAACAACAAATGTGTCTAGTTTGTACATAACCCAAGTTCCTCGCTGGACGAGGGTTTTCGCGCTCGGCTGCCAATCCGGTAGTCCGAAGTTCGAATCCCGGCTCGGCCAACGTGGAACCAGAGGAATTTATTTCTGGTGATAGAAATACATTCCTCGATACAATGTGGTTCAGATCCCACAATAAGCAATAGGTCCCGTTGCTAGGTAACCAATTGGTTCCTAGTCACGTAAAAATATATCTAATTCTTCGGGCCAGCCCTAGGAGAGCTGTTAATCAGCTCAGTGGTCTGGTAAAACTTAACTTGTACATACCCTGGCTAACATTCAATAAGTCGCCATGATATTTAGTCAAGGCAGATCCAATAACATTTCTAAGAGCTATACTGTTACAATATAAAACAACTTTTGCTCCCCTCCCAATTAATCATATGACTAAAATTATTAATGTGCAAAAATAAAGCATACGACATTAAATGCAACCCTGGGAAATTCTGGGAGAATTCCATATTCGTATGTTTTTCAAGGCATTTGTAAAATTTATAAACAACATCTATATTAAAATTCTTGCAAAAACTGGGAACCCTCCGCAGATCACAAATATGGTGAAATAGTACATTTTGATTATTAAAAGCCATACTGGTAGGTTAGCGGGAAAGGAAAAAGTTTTGTGCCGTTTTTGTATATATTATATATATATATATATATAGGTATATATCTATATATATATCATTATATATTATATATATATATATGAATGTATAATATATACTATTATATATATACTATATATTATATATAATATTAATATATATATTATATATATTACTATATAATATAATATATTTAAAATATATATATATTACTATTAATATTAAAAAATTTTTTTAAAATATATATTATATACTATATATATATAGAATCTTATATAATATATATATATATATATATTATATATATAATATATAATATATATATATATATATATATATATATATATATATATAATATATCACATATAATAATGTATTATAATTTATAATATAATACATATATAATTATAAATATTATATTATCTAATATATATATATGATATATATATATATATATATATATATATATAATATATATTTTATTTTAATATACATATATATATATATATATATATATATATACATATATATAATATAAATATATATATATATATATATATATATATATATATATATATATATATATATATATATATATATGCGGGCGCGTTTTTCCATACATTGCAGTCAATGCCAAATAAATTTGTGCCTGACAATCTTTTCCAAATACAAATCAGTCATTTTCTTATCATCCTGATACCAGGGACATAAAAAATGGCATCTTCCACTTTTTATTCACATTTGCTCATCGCAGCCTTGGGAAAGAGATTGAATGCGGTCGGGCTAATTTTCGCAACGAGTGGAAACTAGAGTTCGATCTGAGGTCATCTCATTTCTCTTTGGTTTGTCACGAAAACACGCCCCGTAATAAGTACGTTTTCTGTCGATTCCGTTTTCTATTAATGATCCATGTCCGACTCTCCAAAAAATGTTCCCTTCCGTGTGTCCAAGGTTCATTACATCATTATCTAGTCCACAGAAAGAGGGAATGAATGCATGAATGAAACGAATCCTTCTAGATCTACCCATTCGATTAACGTAGCCATAACATTTTTTCATAGCCTCTTTCAATTTTCACTCTTTGAACTTCGAGATGTGTAAATGATAGCTCACAAATCAATTGTTTTTCATTAAGTTCTCTTTTTCATAAGGTGTCTATCGTAAATTACTCTACAGAAGCCTAAACCAAATTTTAGTCCCCCAGCTCCACCCACCCCACCCCGCTCTCACTTTCTAATAAGCAA